>NW_023306457.1:0-7439 GCF_011077185.1 Oxyura jamaicensis
TCACTTTGGGTATGCACGTTAGGTGGAAGGATCCCCCGTGCATCCAGTGCTGTCAATAAAGAATACTTTGTCACTAAGAAGAAATTTTGACTTCGTTCTTTAAATCAATATCATAAATCTAGGTCATTTAGAGATGGTCATCATTTCTTGTGCTTAATATTTGCAATTAAGTTTCATTTGGGAAACAAAACAACAAACAAACAAAAATGTTTTGGGATGAAAATTACATCTTTTTTTTCAGGAATATATATATATATAAGTTTGCTGAAGCACAATACCTACAAATGTACACTCAACATTTTGACCTTAATTATATTTACCAACAGTAAAAACCAACAACAGTAAAAGCAACAACAGTAAAAAGCCAACAACAAAAATTCCAAACACTTGTGAACATTGCTTATTCATTTTTGGCCACCTTTAAATGAAAAAATTAAAAAAAAATGCTGACAGGTAACTGCCTTAAAGCAAAATATTTCTTCCTCTGGAAAGAATACATCCAAATGCTGAGTTCCTCTCTTCATTTGATTGCATCAGGTTAGTGTTCTGAATGGCACCATGACTCTTTCTATTGCTTCTCATTATGTCTTTTTATTATGTGTTATTTTTTTCTTTTTTCCTTCACATATGTGTATTATAATTTTTTGCTGCTCTATACTTTATTCAATAGGGACAGAACACATGCAAGGGCATGTCAGCCTGTCTTTCTCAGTTTTTTAAAAATAATCTCTTTAAACATTTCTTGATCCAGATCGCTGTCTTATGCTCTTTGGAGCAAGGAACATCTCTGTTTTTTGGGTACAAAGAGTTCCTTTCTACAATTAGTAAACCATTTTCAAGGGTGAAATCTGATATACAGTTCTCAAAAAAGCTGAAAATATGCAAACTATCAGCCTGTCCTGTTTGCATATTTCTGGTGCTAACATAAAGTTTTTATATTCCCAAAATATATTCCTTCACATAGATTTGAAGCACATCAATTGGAAGCATCTGCTTGTCCCATTTTAAGTCCTGTGTGGGGTCCCCACCCTCGTCTTTATAGCCTGTTTCTGAAATCTTGCTGTCATCATCATCTAGTCCAGTTCCGGGGTCTTTGATCAGAAATTACCATTGGTCCCAGCTCAGTGACTCAGTTTTACTTGGTGTAACAATAGCTATTTAAAAATTATGAATTTGGGATTTATTTAGCCTAATTTAATTACCTGAAGGGTAACTAAATGTCTACATGTGAGCTGGTTTTCTGAGCTCTACTTGTTAAGGCTGTGGGTCTCCACAGAGGGATTCCTCTAATCTAGTGCTGTGCCTACCTCAGGCAGAGCTGGATTATTCTCCAGAACCCATTGACTGTATCTCTGTAGACTATTAAAGCATCCTCAACACTAAGCTTATATTGCAGGACTCAAGGCACTTGTAGGTCCTGTACCCACTCTGTCAGCACAGTGTGGGTGCCTTGGGTTGCTTGTCACTGCATGTAATTAAACTGAGCCCTAAATGTCCATGGATGTCTAAGCAATCTGGGTTCCCCGTGGAGACGGCAAGGGAAGAGAGCTGGAAGGAACTGTTGCTGGGAAGGGTGTATTGCTCACTCTCTGCTGTAAACGTAAATTACTTGCCTAACTTTCTAGACAGCTTACGTCACCTGAATTAAAACCCAACCTTGGGTGCATAGGTGGGGTGATGTCAACCTTTTAATAGTGCTTTTAAAGAAACACAGCTTTCTGTCATGCCTTCAAAGTGAATCTTAATCTTCTTTAGTTTTGAAGGTTATTTCTGTAGAAGATCATGGGGTAGTTGCCTGCTTATTTGTTTAAAATATTTATTTACCTGCATAGAGGATAATAATCTCACAGGATTTTATTATTTATTATTAACACCGATATAGCACTGATTATATACAAACATATTTATAATCACATTATGATAGATACTGTAAAAATAAATCAAATGGTACTATTTATATTCCACAGAATTTGCAGGCTGAAAGAAAATATGTAATGAAAGAGTCCTAGGAAAGAAGTGAGGTTGGTATGGAGGAACAAAATTCATTGTACAAAATCCATAGCCTGTCATCAGTAGCAATTATAAGTCATTCCCTGATATTTTTCTGTGCTTTAACATATTTGGATGACAGTCTCTAGACAGCCTAATGCCAATGTAGGTTAATCGTATAGGGCATGAGTGCTTGTAAGCAGCCTTGCTATATTTGGGATAATAAATGATTATGTTATGAAAAAAAAGAACACCAACAAGAGTATTTACTTTGAAATCTCTGGGACAGAATTCCATTTATATTTAGTTAAATTCACTGTTACATAAATGAATTAGTTGGTTTACATTTAACGTGCAACAGTTAAGTAAAAAAAAATGAACCTATTTTGATTTTATTTTCGTAATGAAACATATTTTTACAGTACTTGTATTAAATTTGGTGTAGTGGATTTGATTGGAGGAAAAATATACCATGAAATGGTATATTTTGGTATATATGGTATATATGGTATATATTTGGTATATATATATGGTATATATTTGGTATATATATATGGTATATATTTTGGTATATAATGGTATATATGGGCCCGGATAGCCGGGCCCAAAGAGTCGTGGTAAATGGAGTCAAATCCAGTTGGAGGCCAGTCACTAGTGGCGTTCCCCAGGGCTCGGTGCTGGGGCCGGTCCACTTCAATATCTTCATTGATGATCTGGATGAGGGCATTGAGTGCACCCTCAGTAAGTTTGCAGATGACACCAAGTTAGGTACGTGTGTCGATCTGCTCGAGGGTAGGAAGGCTCTGCAGGAGGATCTGGATAGGCTGGACCGATGGGCCGAGGTCAACTGCATGAAGTTCAACAAGGCCAAGTGCCGGGTCCTGCACCTGGGGCACAATAACCCCAAGCAGAGCTACAGGCTGGGAGATGAGTGGTTGGAGAGCTGCCAGGCAGATAAGGACCTGGGAGTGATGGTTGATAGTCGGCTGAATATGAGCCAGCAGTGTGCTCAGGTGGCCAAGAAGGCCAGCAGCATCCTGGCCTGTATAAGAAACAGTGTGGCCAGCAGGGCTAGGGAGGTGATCGTCCCCCTGTACTCGGCTCTGGTGAGGCCGCACCTCGAGTACTGTGTTCAGTTTTGGGCCCCTCGCTACAAGAAGGACATGGAGGTGCTCGAGCGAGTCCAGAGAAGGGCTACGAAGCTGGTGAGGGGCCTGGAGATCAAGTCCTACGAGGAGCGGCTCAGGGAGCTGGGCTTGTTCAGCCTGGAGAAAAGGAGGCTCAGGGGTGACCTTATTGCTCTCTACAGGTACCTCAAGGGAGGCTGTAGCGAGGTGGGGGTTGGTCTGTTCTCCCACGTGCCTGGTGACAGGACGAGGGGGAATGGGCTTAAGTTGCGCCAGGGGAGGTTTAGGTTGGATGTTAGGAAGAACTTCTTTACCGAAAGGGTTGTTAGACACTGGAATAGGCTGCCCAGGGAAGTGGTGGAGTCACCATCCCTGGAGGTCTTTAAAAGACGTTTAGATGTAGAGCTTAGGGATATGGTTTAGTGGGGACTGTTAGTGTTAGGTCAGAGGTTGGACTTGATGACCTTGAGGTCTCTTCCAACCTAGAAAATTCTGTGATTCTATGAAAGGAAAAATAAACTCATTCTGGGGAAGGGGGAAATATATGCTAGATTAAAACAAACAATCAAAACATAGACAGAAGTCTACACTGATTTAACAAACAACCTTCTTGCCAGAATAGTATCCTACTGTCATGCGTTAGGCATTAAGGCACCCATGCTAGTTACACACTTATCCTAGACAACATCTTAGTCTATCAGTCACCTTCTGTGAACTATTTGCAGCATAGCTGAGATTGAATATTGTGATGTAAAGACCACACGGACACCAGAGTTACCAGGACATTTTTTGTTTCTAAGGACATATGATTCCCCATAGCACACATCTGCTTACCTTCGGCCAGTGAGGGGCAGTTGTGTGTGCGGGTCTGCTTCTCTCAGCCTGAGCTTCTTTCCAGCTCCAGTGCGCCTATTTACAGCGACTTTCAATACAAGCCTCTTTCCAGCTCCGGTGCACCTATTTCCAGCGATTTTCAATACGAGCTTCTTTACAGCTCCGGTGCGCCTATTTCCAGCAACTTTCAATATGAGCTTCTTTCCAGCTCCGGTGTGCTTCTTTCCAGCGAATTTCAGTATGAGCTTCTTTGAGCGGTTTGCTGAGTTTGGCCGAACCTATCTTCATGAGGCGATCAATGTCCCTGTTCCTGTCCTAGTCTCTGTTCTGCTAGCCTGGTCCTGTTCTGCTAGCCTGTCCCTATTCATTCCTTTTTTGGTTTTGTCCCTGTTCTGCTAGCCTGTCCCTATTCATTCCTTTTTTGGTTAGCCTGTCCCTGTTCCCGTTCTTCATGTCCCTGTTTGTTTTCTTCATGTCCCTCTTCGGGCACCTTTTGTGGTGTAACGACCACACGGACACCAGGGTTCTTTTAGGATCAGTAACTGCTATTTCTTTATTGATGACATAACTACATTCTCTCTTACTGAGGGCCTAACTTCATCTTCCATACTGAGGACATAACTTCATTATTCTTATTGAGGACAGGCTCCCTTCTTATACCATTCGCCCCACAGCAGTACTTTTCCACTAACTATTCATTGGTCAACAACTTTGCCCGGCAACAGCAAACACCCAGCAACTTCCATGCCTTAATGGCTGGAGAACAAGCAACCCTAGATGGCAAGGCATCTCCTGAATCACCCTTCTTTGTTCCCCCTAAACTCTTTACATTCCTGATGGCCTCATCATTAAGAGTCCGATGTTATCACCGACCATGGGGCTTGTCGACCCCCATGACCACACTCCCACAGAATCTCAGCCCAAAAAGCTCATACTGGAAAGACTACATAGGTATTAGGGCAATGAAGATGGTGAAGGGCCTAGAGGGGAAGACATATGAGGAGCGGCTGAGGTCATTGGGCCTGTTCAGCCTGGAGAAGAGGCAGCTGAGGGGGGACCTCATCTCAGTCTACAACTTCCTCATGAGGGGGAGTGGAGAGGCGGGTGACCTATTGTCCGTAATCACCAGTGACAGGACCTGCGGGAATGGTGTTAAGCTGAGGCAGGGGAAGTTTTGGCTGGACATCAGGAAGAGGTTCTTCACCGAGAGGGTGGTCGCGCACTGGAACAGGCTCCCCAGTGAAGTAGTCACTGCACCAAGTCTGTCTGAATTTAAGAAGCGATTGGACTGTGCAGTTAGTCACAAGGTCTAAAATTTTGGGTAGACCTGTGCGGTGCCAGGAGTTGGACTCAATGATCTTTATGGATCCCTTCCAACTCAGGATATTCTGTGATTCTATGATTTGAGTTTGTGCATCAGGAACTGATGCAGCTGATTTAATCAGACAATATAATGCAATGTGTGATTTTACATATATACATATGTACTTACTATGCAGGTCTGTGACCTAAACCTATGACGCAAGTCAGCTTAATAGACTCAAGCAACTGTTAAAGAACAAGATTTTATGTACTGTCCTAACTAGGACTTGAAGTCCAACTGTTGCAAGATTATCTGTATTATACAAACTTCAATTTGGATCCTATAGTCTGTAAGTGAAGTATCCAGCTAAATGAAAAATGTATACGATGGATGAGGGAATAAAACAGATTGAGGATATCTACAAAGCACAGCCTGACTTTTGCACTTTAGATTGCTGAGTTGATTTGTTCTACAGGGATTTCCTACTCCATGAAGATACACCCATTACCCTACCTAGTTCACTGTATAAAAACAACTGCACATACTGCAAATGCGTGTTTTTGCTAAAACAAAATAATACTTTTTTTTTTTCTTTTGTGTGCAACACCATGTATTAGTATAACCAGCCACACTAAGTGCATCGTACATTAACCCTGCTTTATAGGACAGGAAAAAGAGCAGGCAAATAGGTTTTATTTCACTGAACTTCTGTCTACAATACGGGCTTTTCCAATGGAGATGAGTACATCCAAACTCACTGTATAATCACCAGAGAGCAGTATGTGGATGTGATTCCTGTCACCTTTTAGATGTTAAGAACATTCTCTAGATGCCTATTTCTGCACACTGACAGCAAAGTGAATTGCTGTGACCAACACAGATAGAGGTATCTACCTGTCCATGAGTAAGTCCCATTTTCATTTATACTAAATCTCCATGCAACAAGTGTGAAATGTGATGTCATAGACTGAAAAGGTTTATGTTTGGTTAATTATCATCGATGAATACATACATTGTTCAACTGAAGTTGTTTCAAGAGTAGTAGTTCTGATAAAGTCTGCCACTCAATAGCTTGTCTGGTGTGCATTCTCTGGTGTCTGGTGAGAGACGGTGTTAGTAAACTTTCACTTGCAGAACCTCCTGCTTGTATCTGGGACAATGAATTTCTTTAAATGTGTAGAAACTTTGTATTTTTTGTTACTTCTATGCCTATGGCAAAAATAGTTGAAATTGACTAATGGATTCAAAATTTACTGGAACAGAGATCGAAAATTTGACATATATGTTGTGTGATCATAAACATTGAATTTCCTTAGCTATCCCTCAAAGTTTCCCAGAAATGTAAGAATAGTTTGAAGTCTACAAATAATGACACTGGTTTCTTCACTTGTGTATATGCATTCACTCGCCGAGGTGATTGGCTCCAGGGCAGAGGCATTCTGCAGCAGAGCGGGGGATCGAGGCGGGCAGGGTTTTTTTTCAGCATTGAGGTCACTCAAAGCAGCCGATGGACCCACCAGGACCCGGCAGCCCTCACGAGAGAGGCTGATGAGGCATAGGCGGAGCCAGCAGCACCCCCTCCCTGGATATTCAAAAGCAGCCCCTAGGGAGCACGAGCCCCTAAAACCGATTTTGCCTAGCTCCAAATATTCAGTTCCTTGGCTACTTGTTGTAATGAACATTAAATACTGTGAGATCTGTTAATCAAACTGATCTTGTAACAAACTTTGTATAAGGAATTTGATAATTGTTAAGCAAGCCGGTTGGGCAACTTTCCAAGCCACTGCTTCTCGTGTTACCTTGTGAGTATAACCTGTGGAGATCCTATCTGTAGCAAATTCCTGATAAGCTAACAAAGAGACTGAGATGGCCAAATAAGGACATGCTTGCTAGAGGCCACGATCCACAATGCAGAGGAACACTAAGGCCTTCATCTTCACGACTACCAGAGGGCTTGTGACGACCCCCCTTGTCACAGTCTGCGCAACCGCAGAGCACACCAGGACGTGATCACAGAATCACAGAATCACAGAATAGTCTAGGTTGGAAGAGACCTCCAAGATCACCGAGTCCAACCTCTGACCTAACACTAATGTGAAATCTGTTTATTTGATTCGTGTCAGTATGGAACAATGCTAAGGCCGCATGATGAAATATAAGCTCCTATTTAAGAAAAACAGAGTGAT
>NW_023306458.1:0-4923 GCF_011077185.1 Oxyura jamaicensis
GAGGGGACAGACCCAGGACAGCTGACCCAAACTGGCCAAAGGGGTATTCCATACCATCTGACGTCATGCTGAACAATATATAGGGGTGGCTAGCCGGGGTGGGGGGGGGCAGCTGCTCGGGGTTGGGCTAGGCATCGGTCAGCGGGTGGTGAGCAATTGCATTGTGCATCACTTGTTTTGTACACACTATTATTATTATTACTATTATTATTATTTCCTATCTTAATAAACTGTCTTTATCTCAACTCACAGGCTTCACTTTCCCGTTTCTCTCCCCCATCCCAGAGAGGGAGGGGGGAGGGTGAGCGAACGGCTGTGTGGTGTTTAGCTGCCAGCTGGGTTAAACCACAACAGTTCCTGTGATGGGTCTGGCTGGGATGGAGTTAACTTTCCCTGCAGCAGCCCATACAGTGCTGTGCTCTGCACTTGTAGCTGGAACAGCACTGGTATCACTCCAGTGTTGTGTCTATTGCTGAACAATGCTGGCACATTGCTGCCAGGGCAGCTGACCTAAACCAACCAAAGGGATATTCCATACCATATGGTGTCACACCCAGCAATAAAAGGTGGAAAAGGGGAAGGGGGCTCTCGTGGTGGAAGTGTCTGTCCTCCTGAACAACTGCTACACATATTGAGGCCCTGCTTCCTAGGACATGGCCAAGTATCGCTCATTGATGAGAAGTAGAGAGAGTAACTGCATTTTTTTTTTTCTCTGTGCTTCTGAACTGCCTTTGCTTTTTTTTTTTCTTTCATTTTTTTTTCCCTCTCCGTTTTCCCTTTAATTAAATCATCCTTATCTCAAACCTTGAGCTCTCTGTGTCATATTTTCTCCCCCTTCCTCTTTGAGGAGGGGGAGTGAGAGAGCAACTGTGGTGGAACTCGACTGCCCACCTGAGTGAAACCACCACAGTTCCCTGTTTGTGACTGGACCAATAAAATCACACAGAGCAAAGGAGGAAGATATTTTCATATTCTCTGAAGTTTGATGGCACAGTTTTTTTGGGGAGGTGGTAAGGGGAGTGCAGTTCATACTTTAATAAAACAGGCTATTCTGTGTTTGTTTTTTTTTTTTTTTCAGAAGAAAAAAATAAATTAATTAAAATTGTCATTTCCATAGGACATCCATGGGCAAAGACAATCAGTTATCCCTGATCCAATTAATGCTATTCATGCCTAACAGATCAGTCCCACCAAATGCAATAGCAGACCCATCCAAGAATAGCCAACTGTGTCACATGTGGAGCACTTATCTAGAATAAGAGGTTCAGGTATCTGCTCTGACTTGGATAGACTGGAAATGTAAGTCATATCACACATTACCACAGGAATCTTGCCATGAAGGTGACACTGTCACTTTCTCTGGCAAGTCCATCCTGGATTGGCGAAATCTTCCTTACCACAGCTAGTCAAAGCAAAAACTTCCAGTTACACTCATTCCATAATTTCTTAGGAAAAGTCATGATTTGTACTCACTTTATGGTGGTGTTTCTTCAGCCTGATATTTTCAACTAGGAGTAGTAGGATTTGATCAGAATTACATAGGACTTTTTGTGAGAGCTGGGCTATGTATACATTGCTGTCAGACAAAATTGGACAGACATTTACATGATTCTTATGCAAATTTATTTTCAAAGACTGTCACAGAATCACAGAATCACAGAATTTCTAGGTTGGAAGAGACCTCAAGATCATCAAGTCCAACCTCGGACCTAAGACTAACAGTCCCCACTAAACCATATCCCTAAGCTCTACATCTAAACGTCTTTTAAAGACCTCCAGGGATGGTGACTCAACCACTTCCCTGGGCAGCCCGTTCCAGTGTCTAACAACCCTTTCGGTAAAGAAGTTCTTCCTAACATCCAACCTAAAACTCCCCTGTCACCAGGCACGTGGGAGAATAGACCAACCCCCACCTCGCTACAGCCTCCCTTGAGGTACCTGTAGAGAGCGATAAGGTCACCCCTGAGCCTCCTCTTCTCCAGGCTGAACAAGCCCAGCTCCCTCAGCCGCTCCTCGTAAGACTTGTTCTCCAGGCCCCTCACCAGCTTCGTAGCCCTTCTCTGGACTCGCTCGAGCACCTCCATGTCCTTCTTGTAGCGAGGGGCCCAAAACTGAACACAGTACTCGAGGTGTGGCCTCACCAGAGCCGAGTACAGGGGGACGATCACTTCCCTAGCCCTGCTGGCCACACTGTTTCTTATACAGGCCAGGATGCTGTTGGCCTTCTTGGCCACCTGAGCACACTGCTGGCTCATATTCAGCCGACTATCAACCATCACTCCCAGGTCCTTCTCTGCCTGGCAGCTCTCCAACCACTCATCTCCCAGCCTGTAGCTCTGCTTGGGGTTATTGCGCCCCAGGTGCAGGACCCGGCACTTGGCCTTGTTGAACTTCATGCAGTTGACCCCAGCCCATCGGTGCAGCCTATCCAGATCCTCCTGCAGAGCCTTCCTACCCTCGAGCAGATCGACACTCGCACCTAACTTGGTGTCATCTGCAAACTTACTGAGGGTGCACTCAATGCCCTCATCCAGATCATCAATGAAGATATTGAAGAGGACCGGCCTCAGCACCGAGCCCTGGGGAACGCCACTAGTGACCGGCCTCCAACTGGATTTGACTCCATTTACCACGACTCTTTGGGCCTGGCTATCCAGCCAGTTTCTAACCCAACGAAGCGTGCGCCAGTCCAAGCCAAGAGCAGCCAGTTTCTTGAGGAGAATGCTGTGGGAAACGGTGTCAAAAGCCTTGCTGAAGTCAAGGTAGACCACATCCACAGCCTTTCCCTCATCCACCCAGCGAAGGGCCATCTAGGTCATCTAGTCTGTCTCCAGCCTGTCAGGGATATCAGTGTTTCACCTTTAGGCTAAAGAATAATTTAATTCATTCAGATACACCTTTGTTTCCAGAAAGGAAACCCTGGGCAAATCCAGAATTATTCTGGGGAAATAAAACACCTAGCCACAAAGTTTTAACTGAGGTCTTTCCATTACAGTTCCTGGACAGACTTAGGGATTAGTTGGATTTACAGTGGGTAGGGGTCACTTAAAACATTTTGTAGGAAATGCTGAAGGGAGAAAGTGTCCCAGGCCAGCTTCACTGAGAAATTTGGCGCCTATCTCTAGTCCTTTGTTACATTGTAATTTCCTCCCCTACAAGTCATTTTGTCCCCCAAATTAAAACTATTTCTGATAGCTAAATATAATTCTTCAGTACTTGCCCTGCAAATAATTTTCTCCAGCCCTTAATAGTTTTTGTGGCTCTTTTCTGTACCCTCTCCAATTTTGTCACCATATGTTTTGAAATGTGGCTGTCAGACCCATAAAAAGCCTCTCAGGTTCACCCTTACCAGTGCCATACACAGCAAGTCACCTGGCTGCAGAGCCAAAGATCACATCAGCACTTTGGGATTTGAGGATACAGCTCTGAGCTGGCACTGTGGTGTTTGTCCAGGCTGCAGTTGGTCACGTTACAGGGCTTTTGTTTGAGTTCCCAAGAAGCAGAACTAGCACCTTATTGCATTAAAATGCATTTTGTTTGTCTGAGCCAGGCAGTGCAGCTTTTTTCACCAGGCCACACTGGACTGTTATTCTTTGCTATTTTGCCAACCATAATGTCTTCTACAAATGTCATCAGGAGTAGTTTTATATTTACTTCCAGATCACTGATGAATAGCATAGGGGAAAACTCTAGTAACACTCCTCTTCGACAATAATTCTGCACTGACAATTACTTTCAGGGAATTGTCAGTTAAGCAGTTCTTAACTCATTTTATGTCTGCTCTTGTCCTGAACCCAATTACTTTTGCCTGGTTAAAAAATATCTTCTAGAAAGTCATCCAGTCTCCAACCTGAAAATGTCATGAGATGGTGATTTTTTACCAATCCTCCTACTAAATTTCTGGAATGATTAATCACTATGAGCCACGTACATCTTCATAGCAATGTGATCTTCTCTCTGATTTCAACTTCTAGTTATCAGTTCCTTTTATGAGTTTCTTTTAGAGTTAGATTAAATAATTCTTTATACCTAGAATTCCCAAACAGACCGAGTATTTCCATTCACTTCCCATCCTAAATTATGTGAAGGGAAAGAATGACACGACTCCAGGCTGGTGTGTAGCTGAAGCACTTTATTGTCTAACCCATCTACTTATATAGGCTTAGCGTATCTACATGCTTTTTTTTGCACACAACTTGGCAAAGTTAGCAACTTTTGCACACAACTTTGGCAAAGTTGTGTTTGCACACAACTTGGCAAAGTTAGCTCGTTAGCCATTATTATTGTTCCCAAGGCGATCGCACAGCAGCCCTATTTCCTGATGAGCAACAGGCCAAACTGCACCTGTTGTTTTTAACCTTCTAGTCTCCCAATTATACCTCCTTTATCTTCAGGCTACGTGACTTTCGCCTCATTCTGCATTTTCCTTTTCTTACTTCATCTCTGTGTCTAACATACTCCACATACTTTCTGACCGATTTCCCACAATTATGTAGCTTTAAATTACCTCCTGCCAGACGCGGCTTAATTGACTGATATAACATTTTTGCTAATGTGTTATGTTTCTTATTCATGTTCCTGCTTCTATATTAGTTTATAAAGCCTTAAATATATACATATACGTATGTATATATATATACAAGTCTCTATATATAATATGCAAAATTTTAGATCAACGATGCACATGAGAATCCAGGGTGGGTTTTGATGCTTATTAGTAATTAGTTTCTTTGAAGTTATTTATGAGGGAAAGAATTTCACACACTTACAAGATCAGAGTTACTTGTTTGCTCTGGAAAGACTGTGAAATATAATCACAATTGTAAGAGTAGTAACAAACTGATGGATTGTGATGGTTTTACTCGAGTGGGCAGCTGAGCTCCACCACAACCGCTCTCTCACTCCTCCCCTCCTCAAAGAGGA
>NW_023306459.1:0-5082 GCF_011077185.1 Oxyura jamaicensis
GATGCTGTGCCAGCACTTCTCAGCAGCAGACACAACACTGGTGTGATACCACTGCTGTTGTAGCTACAAGTGCAGAGCGCAGCACTGTATGGGCTGCTGCAGGGAAAGTTAACATCCCAGCCAGACCCAGTACATAGTCTCATCCTAAATCCAAAACATAGCACTCTACCAGCTACTGGGAGGAAAATTAACTCTCTCCTATCTAAAACCAGGACATATACCCACCCCTTATTCCATACCATTTATGTCATGCTCAGGTTACACCCTTTCCAATAGATTCCAATTGACCACCATTTTCATATATAGTACATATATAGAATGTCCGCTGAGTTTGCATAGTCCATGACTGACTTTAGGCTCCATCTGTCATCGCAGTCTTTCAGGGCAGAAGAGATGGTGTGTGATGTTGGAATGTCACACATTGAAGCCCATTATCGTTCCATCGCATCACTTTGTTTGTCCAATTCTATCAAAATTCATTCATCAGTATCTGCGTGGTTGTTACTGTGATACCATTAATAGGACATTGACTTATAGGAATCATAGCAGTGATGACATACAGTATTATATAATAATTAACATAATACAATCCATCTCATGGGCTTTTTTCACCCAGTATTAAATCCCCTTGAGGTACACATAGGACCTCCCCATTCTTTTGCATTACCCACCAAGTGCATCCAGGTCCCTGAGCAAAAGCAGTCCCACGAATGGGTTTGCCTTTTCCTGAGGCAGGAGTAGCCTAGAATGTCTTTCCCAGCATGTTTCTTACATGCACTACAGGAACTTTATCCCCCTCTACAGTACGTAACAGGTTTGATTGGGTAGGTCCAGTTCGGTTATCAGATCCCCTAGTATTGACTAACCAGGTGGCCTTTGCCAAATGTGTGTCCCAATTTCTGAATGTCCCAGCACCCATTGCTTTCAGTGTAGTCTTTAACAGTCCATTGTATCGCTCAACTTTACCGGAGGCTGGTGCGTGATAGGGGATGTGATACACCCACTCAATACCATGTTCTTTGGCCCAAGTGTCTATAAGGTTGTTTCGGAAATGAGTCCCACTGTCTGACTCAATTCTTTCTGGGGTGCCGTGTTGCCAGAGGACTTGCTTTTCAAGGCCCAGGATAGTGTTCTGGGCGGTGGCATGGGGCACAGGATATGTTTCCAGCCATCTGGTGGTTGCTTCCACCACTGCAAGTACGTGGCGCTTACCGTTATGGGTTTGAGGGAGTGTGATGTAATCAATCTGCCAGGCCTCTCCATATTTATATTTCAGCCATCATCCTCCATACCAAAGAGGCTTTGACCGTTTGGCTTGCTTGATTGCAGCACATGTTTCACAATCATGAATAACCTGTGCTATAGTGTCCATGGTCAGGTCCACCCCTCGATCACGAGCCCATCTGTATGTTGCATCTCTACCTTGATGGCCCGAGGTTTCATGGGCCCATCGGGCTATAAATAATTCACCCTTATGTTGCCAGTCCAGGTCCACCTGAGCCACTTCAGTCTTAGCAGCCTGATCTACCTCCTGGTTGTTTTGATGTTCTTCAGTAGCCCAATTTTTGGGTACATGAGCATCTACATGTCGTACCGTTACAACCAGGTTCTCTACCCGGGCAGTAATATCTTGCCATAACGCAGCAGCCCAGATGGGTTTGCCCCTGCGCTGCCAGTTGTTCTGCTTCCATTGCTGTAACTACCCCCACAGGGCATTTGCTACCATCCATGAATGAGTATAGAGATAGAGAACTGGCCACTTTTCTCGTTCAGCAATATCTAAAGCCAGCTGGATGGCTTTCACTTCTGCAAACTGACTCGATTCACCTTCTCCCTCAGTAGCTTCTGCAACTCAGGACAGCCTCTTTCTAGCTCCGGTGCACCTATTTCCAGCACTTTCAATACGAGCCTCTTTCCAGCTCCGGTGCGCCAATTTCCAGTGACTTATTATACAAGCCTCTTTCCAGCTCCAGTGCACCTATTTCCAGTGACTTTCTATACGAGCTTCTTTGAGCAGTTTGCTGAGTTTCGCCGAACCTATCTTCATGAGGCGATTGATGTCCCTGTTCCTGTCCTGGTACCTGTTCTGCTAGCCTGTCCCTATTTATTCATTTTTTTGTTTTTGTCCCTGTTCTGTTAGCCTGTCCCTGTTCCTGTTCTTCAGGTTGTCCCTGTATCTTTTCTTCATGTCCCTGTTCGGGCGCCATTTGTGGCGTAATAAACACATAGACACCAGGGTCCTTTTAGGATCAATAACTGCTACTTCTTTATTGATGCCATAACTTCATATATATATATAGATAACTTCATATATATATAAATCTATCTGTTGCCTCCCATATTGAGGACAGGCTCCCTTCTTATACTATTCGCCCCACAGCAGTCCTTTTCCACTAACTCTTCATTGGTCAAACAACTTTGTCCGGCAACCAGCAAACCCCCAGCAACTTCCATGCCTTAACGGCTGGAGAACAAGCAACCTGAGATGGCAAGGAGTCTCCTGAATCACCCTTGTTTGTTCCCTCTAAACTCTTTACAGTCCTGATGGCCTCCTCCTTAAGAGTCTGATGTTATCACCAACCATGGGGCTTGTCGACCCCCATGGCCACACTCCCACAACACAGAATCACAGAATTTTAGGGTTTGGAAGGGACCTCAAGAGATCATCGGGTCCCACTCCCCTGCCAAAGCAGGTTCCTTAGAGCAGGCTACCCAGGTAGGCATCCAGATGTAGTGGGTTTACGTGGCAAGGTTTTGGTAGCAGGGGGCCATAGGGGTGGCTTCTGTGAGAAGGATCTAGAAGCTGCCCCATGTTTGGTAAGGGCCCCACTGCTGACCAGAGCTGAGCCAATAAGTGATGTTGTTTGCACCTCTGTGAGAGCATATTTAAGACAGGGAAAAAAACGCTGCGCCACACAGCAGCTGGGAGAGTGAGAGGAGTGAGGAACAGCCTTGCAGGCGCCAAGGTCAGTGAAGAAGGAGGGGGAGAGGTGCTCCAGGCGCCGGAGCAGAAGTCCCCTGCGGCCTGTGGTGAGGACCATGGTGAAGCAGGCTGTCCCCCTGCAGCCCATGGAGTACCACGGTGGAGCAGGGTTCCATGCTGCAGCCCGTGGAGGAGACCACGGTGGAGCAGGTGGACCTGCACCGATGGAGACTGAGCAGTTCTTGAAGAGCTGCTGCCTGTGGGAAGCCCACACCGGATCAGTTCAACAAGGACTCCATCCCGTGAGAGGGACCCCACAGCACAGGGGACGAGAGTGACTGAGGAGTGGCAGAGAAGAAGCGCTATAGACTGACCATAACCCCCATTCCTCCATTTGCCTGCGCCGCTTGGGGGGAGGAGGTGGAAGAGGGTGGATGGGGGGGGAAGGTGCTTTTAGTTTCTTTCCTTTGTTTCTCACTTATCTAGCTTGTAGTAATAGGCAATAAATCTTACTATCTCCCTATGCTGAGTCTGTTTTGCCCGTCACAATAATTACTGCGCGATCTCCTTGTCCTTATCTCAACCCTTGAGTCCCTTTCATCGTATTTTCTCCCTGTTCCTCTTTGCGGAGGGGGAGTGAGAGAGTGGTTGTGGTGGAGCTCGGCCACCCACCCAAGTAAAACCACCACACCAGACGGGGCTTGAATATCTCCAGAGAAGGAGACTCCACAACCTCCCTGGCCAGCCTGTTCCAGTGCTCCATCACCCTCACCGTGAAATTCTTTCGCATGTTGGTACGGAACTTCCTGTGCCCCATTTTGTGGCCGTTGCCCCTTGTCCTGTCCCCTCAAACCACTGAAAAGAGGTCAGCCAAATCCCTCTGTCTCCCACACCTCAGGTATTTATACACATTGATGAGATCCCCTCTCAGTCTTCTGTTCTCCAGACTGAACAGACCCAGGTCTCTCAGCCTTTCCTCATAGGAAAGATGCTCCAGGCCCTGTATCATCTTTGTGGCCCTCCGCTGGACTCTTTCCAGGAGATCCCTGTCTTTTTTTGTACCGAGGAGCCCAGAACTGGACACAGTACTCCAGATGAGGTCTGACCAGGGCAGAGTAGAGGGGGAGGATCACCTCCCTTGACCTGCTCGCCACGCTCCTTTTAATGCACACCAGAAGCATGCATTAAATCAAATTAAACATTTGATCTACATATATACAGCAACTAGTAATAATTACAGTGTATGCTCCTCCTTGTGAGGTTATTAATAAATCTAATACTATTCAATTCTGGAGTACTATTTTTGCAAATTTATCAAACTTATTTTCTAGTTCTTCAGTTATAGCTGAGATATTTACAGTAGAGTTTTCTAATTCACTCACCCCTAACCAAGGTAAAACCACCTTGCAAAACTGTGAAATGCTAGAGAATTTTCCTAAGGGATTATCTGGAGTCTGCTTAATTCTGCATGTGGGCTCAAGGGGCTTTGGCTTTGTGGGTCTTCAATAGTAGTTACATTTGGAATTACTGCCTCCAGGGGGCAAGCTCCCATCCAGTCTAGGGGCAACACCTTCCTGGCTTTATTGCCACATAGCTAGTACCACCCCTTCCCATTCAGGACAGGCCATCCGGTTACAGGATTCTCATGTTGTATCTGGTGTGCATTATGTACACTAGCATTCCCGTGACTACCATATTTGGTACAGTATGAATTATTCCCTACTTCATGGATAATAGTTCCACACCCAGGGTCAGTACTATTGACCCCTGAGTTTCTATCAATGTTGTTTAAAAGGCACCTTTGATAACACAGTATATTGTAGCCAGGATTATATGTAGGGAGCTCAACTTCAAAATCTATTCCTTCCCGGGACTGAGTATGATCTGTCGTTTTTAGAAATCTAGAGAATCCAGACTCAGTTGCTGCTGGAAATAGCAATCAGGGACAAGGCCTTTTCAGTCTTTCTAGGCATCTGGGTGCAAATCCAACAATTATTTCGAGACAGAACTCAACAGATGTTCTGGATTAATTGGAAATGCTGATTTTTCCCTCCATCCTATCACTAATCCACTGAGAAAAGGTATTACTAAAATAAACGTAAAATACATCATTTTGTTGTGGTTTAACCCGGCTGGCAGCTAAACACCACACAGCCGTT
>NW_023306460.1:0-1173 GCF_011077185.1 Oxyura jamaicensis
GGCTATAGTCAGCTTGTGAGTCCTCTATATCGAGTGACTTGAAAGAGGAACTATTTCGAGTGGGGACACGAGCAACAACAGGCCTTTGAATAAATCAAACAAGAAATAGCTCGTGCAGTGGCCCTTGGGCCTGTCCGTACCGGACCGTCTGTGCAAAACATACTTTATACTGCAGCTGGGGAGCATGGCCTCACCTGGAGCCTCTGGCAGAAGACCCGAGGAGAAACTCGAGGTCAACCTCTGGGTTTCTGGAGCCGGGGCTATCGAGGATCAGAAGCCAAATACACCCCAACTGAAAAAGAGATACTAACAGCATATGAGGGTGTTTGAGCTGCTTCAGAAGTTGTTGGTACAGAAGCACAACTCCTCTTGGCCCCACGGCTACCTGTGTTACATTGGATGTTCAAAGGGAAAATCCCCACTACACACCATGCAACCGACACTACATGGAGTAAGTGGATAGCGTTAATTACACAACGGACTCAAATGGGAAAACCCAACGGACCATGAATCCTGGAAGAGATCACGGACTGGTCGGAGGGCATGGATTTTGTAGTACCGACAGGAGAGGTAACCCTTGCTGAAGAGGCACCACCATACAACGAGTTGCCAGAAGACAGAAAGCAGTATGTGTTCTTCAGTGACGGATCCTGCCACATGGTAGGGAGCCATCGGAAATGGAAAGCTGCTGTGTGGAGTGTAGTGGGTTTATGTGGCAAGGTTTTGGTAGCAGGAGGCCATAGGGGTGGCTTCTGTGAGAAGGATCTAGAAGCTGCCCTATGTTTGGTAAAGGCCCCACTGCTGACCAGAGCTGAGCCAATAAGTGATGTTGTTTGTGCCTCTGTGAGAGCATATTTAAGACAGGAAAAAAAACGCTGCGCCACACAGCATCTGGGAGAGTGAGAGGAGTGAGGAACAGCCTTGCAGGCGCCAAGGTCAGTGAAGAAGGAGGGGGAGAGGTGCTCCAGGCGCCGGAGCAGAAGTCCCCTGCGGCCTGTGGTGAGGACCATGGTGAAGCAGGATGTCCCCTTGCAGCCCATGGAGTACCACGGTGGAGCAGGGTTCCACGCTGCAGCCCGTGGAGGAGACTACGGTGGAGCAGGTGGACCTGCACCACCGGAGACTACGGCCTGTGGAAGACCCCTGCCAGAGCAGATTCCGGGCCGGACCTGC
>NW_023306461.1:0-1018 GCF_011077185.1 Oxyura jamaicensis
TGCTCATCACTTCAAAGGATTCAATCCCTTCCATAAAATGTCACACCATGTAGTTTCTGCCATGAAGAAATGTGAATGTTCAGGATGTATGTTCATTGCAGGAGAAGAAATCCTGGTGTTCACCTGTCCTTGCTTTGTCATCGCTTTGTGTGCTCGCATCGTGTGCTCCCCCATCTTCCAGGCACATCCACAGGTCGTGATTAAAGAGTCCCTGTGGAATGTCCCCTTTCCAGCTGCCTGTCTGGACCTAGGCACTTCCCATGGTTCTCCTGGTTTGCCCTCCCCTTCCTCCTTCATCCTTCAGACCGCTCTCACCACCCCAGAGGCTGCTTCCAGTTTCAGGTAGAAGCAGCCCAGCTTGCCCATCTCTCAGCAGTCTGTCTATTTTGGTCCTTCTCAAGAACCTCATCATGACCATTGAATTCATAGGTTATGGATCAAGGCTTAAGCTATTCTTTTTAATTCCCTGCCTGTAAGTATAAAATACTTGTATATTTCTCACAGGAGGCATACAAAATGAAAAGTTTGCATTTTAATTAGAAAATATATATATATATATTTAAAAAAAATAAAAAAATAAAAGCTGCATGTTCCTTGGTTGGCAAAAGGAGAACACCTTCTGCACCTGTGTGCAGCCAGGGCTCTCAGGAAAGCTGGTAGGAGCTCATCCAAAGGGGCTGTAACATCCAGCTGTGCAGACTGGAGTGAAGGCTGGTGTAAGGAAATGAGAAGCAAGCACCAGGTGGCCAAGGAGAGCAATGTCAGGGCTGGGGTGGTGAGGAGCAAGGTTGTCTCTTCAGCGTCAGACCTCAAGAGTCTGCTTTTCCTCCCTAGAAAGCTCTCCAAGGGAGATCAAATCAATAAGGGAATAAGGCTCCTAACCAAAAATCAAATAAGCGCATCCTTTAGGATGAGAAAAGATTTTTATGAGGTGCTGTTTGAAACCTTCCTCCTTAACTACACCATGAAATCTCTCCAATTAGCTGTACAAGCCTTGAAGTCTTGAACAAAACTATGC
>NW_023306462.1:0-1554 GCF_011077185.1 Oxyura jamaicensis
TGGCAGCAGATTTTAATGGGAGTAAGAGGCGCTGTACGTGTTGTCTCATCTCCTTGTTAGGGTTTGGCTCAGTGTTACGATCAGAGTTACGTTTAGAGTTGTTTGGAGAGAGCGAAGACGCAGAGTCCTGTTGTGTGTGGGGCTGCGTAAAGGTTCTCCAAGGGCATTGAGGTCTACCCAAATGCTTTATCTGGGAGTTCTTTTTGATTGGAGCAAGTGGCACAGTACCGGTTCTCTCGTGTCCTTCTTAGGGTTCGGCTCAGTTTTCCGATTAGAGTGACGTTTAGAGTTGTTTGGAGAGAGCGAAGGCGCCGAGTCCTGTTGTGTGTGGGGTTGCGTAAAGGTTCCCCAAGGGCATTGAGGTGTACCCACATGCTTTTTCTGGGAGCACTTTTTGATGGGAGAAAGTGGCGCCGTACCTGTTCTCTCGTGTCCTTCCTAGCGTTTGCTTCAGTGTTCCCATTAAGGTTAAGCATAAGGTTGTTTGGAGAGAGCGAAGGCACAGAGTCCTGTTCTGTGTGGGGTTGCGTAATGGCTCCCCAAGGGCATTGAGGTCTACCCAAATGCTTCTCCTGGGAGCAGTTTTTGATGGGAGGAAGTGGCACCGTACCTGTTCTCTCTTGTCCTCCTTTGGGTTCAGCTCATTTCCGACGAGAGTAAAATTTAGAGTTGTTTGGAGAGAGCGAAAGCGCAGAGTCCTTTTTTGTGTGGGGTTGCGTAAAGGTTCCCCAAGGGCATTGACGTGTATCCAAATGCTTTATTTGGGAGTACTTTTTGATTGGAGAAAGTGGCACAGTACCGGTTCTCTCGTGTCCTTCTTAGGGTTCGGCTCAGTTTTCCGATCAGAGTTACGTTTAGAGTTGTTTGGAGGGAGCAAAGATGCAGAGTCCTGTTGTGTGTGGGGTTGCGGAAAGGTTCCCCAAGGGCATTGAGGTGTACCCAAATGTGTCTGCTGGGAGCACTTTTTGATGGGAGACTGTGGCACCGTACCTGTTCTCTCGTGTCCTTCTTAGGAGTCGGCTCAGTGTTCTGATGAGAGTTACGTTTAGAGTTGTTTGGAGAGAGCGAAGAGGCAGAGTCCTGTTGTGTGTGGGTTTGCATAAACGTTCCCCAAGGGCATTGAGGTGTACCCAAATGCTTTTCCTCGGAGTACTTTTTGACTGGAGCAAGTCGTGCCGTAGCTGTTTTCTCTTGTCCTTCTTAGGGTTCGGCTCAAGGTTCCGATTAGAGTTACATTTTGGGTTGTTTGGAAAGAGTGAAAGTGCATATTCCTGTTGCGTGTGGGGTTGCGTAAAGGCTCCCGAAGCAAACTCAGGTGTACCAAAATGCTTCCGTTAGGAGCACTTTTTGATTAGCAAAATTGTTGCCTTTTGTATTTTCTGGGGTTCTCTTAGGTTGATAAATTAGTCGGGGTTTGTTCATTGTCATTGAGGAATTTGGAGAATCCTTTGAGGAGATAAGGTTGCACAACTTAATGACCTTGATAGGATAAGGATTAAGCAAGCAGATAGCAGAAGGAGGTGTTGGGTAAACACCCTTAAGTGAAACCAGACT
>NW_023306463.1:0-2008 GCF_011077185.1 Oxyura jamaicensis
AAGTTGAGCGATACAATGGACTGTTAAAGACTACACTGAAAGCAATGTGTGCTGGGACATTCAGAAATTGGGACACACATTTGGCAAAGGCCACCTGGTTAGTCAATACTAGGGGATCTGCCAATCGAGCTGGACCTGCCCAATCAAACCTGCTACGTACAGTAGAAGGGGATAAAGTTCCTGTAGTGCATGTAAGAAATATGCTAGGTAAAACAGTCTGGGCTACTCCTGCCTCAGGAAAAGGCAAACCCATTCGTGGGATTGCTTTTGCTCAAGGACCTGGATGCACTTGGTGGGTAATGCAAAAGAATGGGGTGGTCCGGTGTGTACCTCAAGGGGATTTAATACTGGGTGAAAAAAGCCCATGAGTTGGACTGTATACTGTTAATTATTATATAATACTCTATGTCATCGCTACTATGATTCCTATATGTCAATGTCCTATTAGTGGTATCACAGTAACAACTACGCAGATACTGATGAATGAATTTTAATAATTTAATAATTGGACAAACAAAGTGATGCAATGGAACGAGAACGGGCTTCAGCGTGTCACATTCTAACATCACACACCATCTCTTCTGTCCTGAAAGACTGCGATGACAGATGGAGCCTGAAGTCAGTCATGGACTATGAAAACTCAGTGGACATTCTATATATATATATTATAAATGAAATGGTGGTCAAATGGAATCTATTGGAAAGGGTGTAACCTGAGCATGACAAAAATGGTATGGAATAAGGGGTGGATATATGTCTTGGTTCTAGGTAGGAGAGAGTTAATTTTCCTCCCAGTAGCTGGTAGAGTGCTATGTTTTGGATTTAGGATGAGACTAATGTTGATAACACACTGATGTTTTACTTGTTGCAGAGCAGTGTTTACACTAAGCCAAGGACGTTTCAGCTTCTCTTTCTGTCCTGCCAGCAGGCAGTCTGGGGGTGCAGCAAGAGCTGGGAGGGGACAGACCCAGGACAGCTGACCCAAACTGGCCAAAGTGGTATTCCATACCATCTGACGTCATGCTAAATAATATATAGGGGTGGCTAGCCGGGGTGGGGGGCCAGCTGCTTGGGAATAGACTGAGCATCGGTCAGTGGGTGGTGAGCAATTGTATTGTGCATCACTTGTTTTGTACATATTATTGTTATTATTATTATTTTATTTTCCTCTCCTAATAAACTGTCCCTATCTCAACCCATAGATTTCAGGGTTTTTTTTTGTTTTTTTGTTTTTTTTTTTTTTCTCGTTTCTCTCCCCCATCCCAGAGAGGGAGGGGGGAGGGTGAGAGAACGGCTGTGTGGTGTTTAGCTGCTGGCTGGGTTAAAACATAACACACCTGTGTTATGAGAAATGGGCAAGTGAAGCCTGTGAGTTGAGATAAAGACAGTTTATTAATATAGAAAATAATAATAATAATAACAATATGTACAAACAAGTGATGCACAATGCAACATAACAACAAGAACATGCTGGTCTGAGTATCCCAAGGATATTCAACATCTTGGAGAGCTATCGTAAGTAGCTCAGGGACCATATTGGACTCCCCTCCAAGTAAAAGCAAATTGTGGCCTGCACTCTGCTGCTAGAGGGATGGAGAAAAATGCATTAGCGATATCAATTGTAACATACCACTTGGCTGCCTTTGATTCCAGTTCGTACTGGAGTTCTAGTATGTCCGGCACTGCAGCACTCAATGGTGGTGTGACCTCGTTCAGGCCACGATAGTCCACGGTTAGTCTCCACTCACCATTAGACTTTCACACTGGCCATATAGGATGGTGAATGAGTCTTGCTAATCACTCCTTGGCTCTCCAGTTGACAAATTAGCTCATGGATGGGAATCAAGGAGTCTCGGTTGGTGCGATATTGCCACCGGTGCACAGTTGTAGTAGCAATCGGCACTTGTTGTTCTTCGACCCTCAGCAACCCCACAACAAAAGGGTCCTCTGAGAGACCGGGAAAGGTAGACAATTGTTCAATGCCCTCTGTCTCTAAGGCAGCTATGCC
>NW_023306464.1:0-1010 GCF_011077185.1 Oxyura jamaicensis
CATTATCTCTAATACAAGGACGTGGGAAACAGCGCAAAGCCACCTGCGAATTCCTTTCCCACATTTGGTGGGAACATGGAGGTAATTCAGATCGCTTCTTTATTAGCTTTGAAAAGCTGGTAGTTATCAAATTGAATCATGAGTATTTACATGCAAATAAAAATGTAGTATTAGAAACTAACAACAGTAAACCTTTTTAAGTTCATTCAACACCAAAGCTGAAATTCAGTTCAGCCTGCTTTGTGTGTACTTTCAGGGATTGATAGGAGGCTGCTATTTGTGAAAACTTATGTGAATGAATGACACATTGGCTTACCTTTTTAAAATAACTGCAAAAAGCAGTTATTAAATTGCAGTCAATGGTAATGTTTTGAAATTCATCCTACAAGTACATAAAAAATTGTCTAAGCAGGTAAGAGAAACCCTTCACAATCAATATTCTAGCACTACAATGTGAGTTTTTGAAGTATGTATTTACAAATGTAATTCCAATTATTTTACATACTATTTGTAGTTCAGATATTATTTGCTGAAGAAATTTTGCCCAAATCATGACATAGCTTGTTCTGCTGGGTACACAAATGCACAGGGAGGAGAAGCAGAGGGTGTGGGGAATAAGCTGCTGGGACATTGTAACTCACTGTTTTGTGAAACCACTGCCTGCAGGGCATAGAGCATATATGTGAAGTGGAAGAAACAATATGTGATAAATGATTGAGTTCCAAATAGGATTCCAATTAAAGTTTGCAATTTATTAAGCGAATAGAGGCAAGCAAAAAGCGCTTGGTGCGCCGGGAGTCTCTGCTCCACCAAGACGCACACCTGTTACATCAGGTGGCTGATTTTTATGCTCCTAGACTAATACATATTCATCACTACTCCTAGAAAAGGCAGGTTTATTATAATTAGTTCCCGGAATCCGAACCCTCTCCCGGACGTATGCGTATCAGTCTCTGGTGGTCCCTCTGGGGGTCTCTTGTGCTGAAGGCTCGTAGTCTTCCTCCCAGGCT
>NW_023306465.1:0-1251 GCF_011077185.1 Oxyura jamaicensis
TCTTGCCATTTTATTCCTAAAAACTGGATCTCTCGTGCAGGTCCTTTGACTTTATTTTGTTTTATGGCAAAACCGGCCTTCAGAAGGATTTGGATTATTTTCTTTCCTTTCTCAAAAACTTCCTTTGCTGTGTCACCCCACACAATGATGTCATCGATGTACTGCAGGTGTTCAGGAGCTTCCCCCTGCTCCAGCGCAGACTGGATCAGTCCATGGCAAATTGTAGGGCTATGTTTCCACCCCTGGGGCAGCCGATTCCAAGTATATTGGACTCCCCTCCAAGTAAAAGCAAACTGTGGCCTGCACTCTGCTGCTAGAGGGATGGAGAAAAATGCATTAGCGATATCAATTGTGGCGTACCACTTGGCTGCCTTTGATTCCAGTTCGTACTGGAGTTCTAGCATGTCCGGCACTGCAGCACTCAGTGGTGGTGTGACCTCATTCAGGCCACGATAGTCCACGGTTAGCCTCCACTCCCCATTAGTCTTTCGCACTGGCCATATGGGACTATTAAAAGGTGAATGAGTCTTGCTGATCACTCCTTGGCTCTCCAGCTGACGAATTAGCTCATGGATGAGAATCAGGGAGTCTCGGTCGGTGCGATATTGCCGCCGGTGCACAGTTGTAGTAGCAATTGGTACTTGCTGTTCTTCGACCCTCAGCAACCCCACAACAAAAGGGTCCTCTGAAAGACCGGGCAAGGTAGACAATTGTTCAATGCCCTCTGTCTCTAAGGCAGCTATGCCAAAAGCCCAGCGGAACCCTTTTGGGTCCTTAAAATATCCTCTTCTAAGATAGTCTATGCCAAGGATGCATGGAGCATCCGGGCCAGTCACAATACGGTGTTTTTGCCACTCATTCCCAGTTAGACTCACTTCAGCCTCCAATACAGTTAATTGCTGGGATCCCCCTGTCACTCCATAAATACTGATGGGCTCTGGCCCTGTATAGCTTGATGGCATTAGAGTGCATTGTGCACCGGTGTCTACTAAAGCCTTATACTTCTGTGCGTCTGATGTGCCAGGCCATCGAATCCACACAGTCCAATAAACTCGATTGTCCCTTTCCTCCCCCTGGCTGGAGGCAGGGCCCCTCTAATCTTCATCAGAATCTTCCTTCCTGTGTTTAAAGGACTGCCTGCTGGAAGTTGGAGCAGCAAACTTTTCAGAGAACCCCTTTTTCCCGATTGTTTTATTTTTGCAAGTCACGTACCAGTGCCTCTAGGGTCGCAGTGGATTTTCCATCCAATTT
>NW_023306466.1:0-2894 GCF_011077185.1 Oxyura jamaicensis
AAAGTTGAGCGATACAATGGACTGTTAAAGACTACACTGAAAGCAATGGGTGCTGGGACATTCAGAAATTGGGACGCACATTTGGCAAAGGCCACCTGGTTAGTCAATACTAGGGGATCTGCCAACCGAGCTGGACCTGCCCAATCAAACCTGCTACGTACAGTAGAAGGGGATAAAGTTCCTGTAGTGCATGTAAGAAATACGCTAGGTAAAACAGTCTGGGCTACTCCTGCCTCAGGAAAAGGCAAACCCATTCGTGGGATTGCTTTTGCTCAAGGACCTGGATGCACTTGGTGGGTAATGCAAAAGAATAGGGAAGTCCAGTGTGTACCTCAAGGGGATTTAATACTGGGTGAGAATAGCCCATGAGTTGGACTGTATTATGTTAATTATTATATAATACTTTATGTCATCACTACTATGATTCCTATATGTCAATGTCCTATTAATGGTATCACAGTAACAACTACGCAGATACTGATGAATGAATTTTAATAGAATTGGACAAACAAAGTGATGCAGTGGAATGAGACCGGGCTTCAGCGTGTGACATTCCAACATCACACACCATTTCTTCTGCCCTGAAAGACTGTGATGACAGATGGAGCCTGAAGTCAGTCATGGACTATGAAAACTCAGTGGACATTCTATATATATATTATAAATGAAAATGGTGGTCAAATGGAATCTATTGGAAAGGGTGTAACCTGAGCATGACATAAATGGAATATGGAATAAGGGGTGGATATATGTCTTGGTTTTAGCTAGGAGAGAGTTAATTTTCCTCCCAGTAGCTGGTAGGGTGCTATGTTTTGGATTAGGATGGATTAGGCGATCGGCTCCGGGGCAGACGCGTTCTGCAGCGGAGCGGGGGGATCGGGCCAGGCAGGGCTGATTTTCCGGCATCGAGCCGACTTCAGGGAGCCGCCAGGACCCGGCAGCCCTCATGAGGGACGCTGACGAGGCGAAGGCGGAGCCAGCAGCGCCCCCTCCCCGGCCGTTCAAAAGCAGCCCCTAGGGAGCGCGAGCGACCAGGAGCGCGGCGACCAGGACGGGCAAACAGGGCGGGGCGCGTCAGAGGGGAGTGGCGCGGCAGTTCGCGCGGGCAGGGCGAGCAGGAAGGGCGGAGAGCAATCGCCTGCCCACACGAACACCTCCTAACGACAGTCGTTAGGTAGGCGATAATGGTCTCCACCAGGCACGGTGGGCTCTCCAGGAGGTCGGTACACACCCAGACCGACTGCCCGTTAAAGAATGCAGCGGTTCAGGCCACCGGATGCAGGGAGTGTCAGAGCCTGCTGCTGCCATCGGCGGGAGGCAGAGACGCTGCGTGTGTGAGGTGCGAGCAGGTGGATGACCTGATCCGCGTGGTGGCGGAGCTCAAGGAGGAGGTGGAGAGGTTGAGGGCCATCAGGGAGTGTGAGCGGGAGATAGACTTGTGGAGTAACTCCCTGCAGGGCCTCAAGGAGAGGTACCGGGCTGAGACACCCCAAATGGGGGTGGAGCCCCTGCCTTGTCGCCGTCGGGCAGAGGGAGGGGATCTGGGAGTTGAGGAGGAATGGAGACAGGTCCCTGCTCGACATGGCAGGCGATGCCCTCCCCTTCCGGCCCCACCTTCCCAGGTGCCCTTACACAACAGGTTTGAGGCCCTGGAGACTGAGAGATCAACAGCAACTGAGGCAGAGGTAGAAAGTGTTCCCAGGAGGATGCCTAGGGCGAGGAGGTCGACTCCACGCCTCAGGACTGCCTCCATCAAGAAAGAAAGAAGGGTGATTGTTGTGGGAGACTCTATCCTTAGGGGAACAGAGGGCCCT
This sequence comes from Oxyura jamaicensis, assembly GCF_011077185.1. Taxonomy (NCBI): domain Eukaryota; kingdom Metazoa; phylum Chordata; class Aves; order Anseriformes; family Anatidae; genus Oxyura; species Oxyura jamaicensis. The sequence goes on from NW_023306466.1 coordinate 1,815, forward strand.
ATTTGTCGGCCTGACCCTACCCGTAGGGAAGTCTGCTGCCTCCCTGGGGCCAGGGTCAGGGACGTTGCCAGGAAGCTTCCCAACCTTGTTCGCCCCTCTGATTATTATCCTCTTCTGATAGTCCAGGCGGACAGTGACGACATTGAAGACAGAAGCCTGAAGGCAATCAAAAGAGACTTTAGGGGGCTGGGACGGTTAGTGGACGGAGCGGGAGTGCAGGTAGTGCTTTCATCCATCCCTACGGTGACAGGGAGGGGTACGGAGAGGACCAGGAAAGCCCACCTGTTAAACACGTGGCTCCGGGGCTGGTGCCAAGACAGAAATCTTGGGTTTTTCGACCATGGGGCAGTTTATTCAGCACCTGGTCTGATGGCCGTAGACGGGTCCCTATCCTTTAGGGGAAAAAGGATCCTTGGCCAGGAGCTGGCGGGGCTCATTGATAGGGCTTTAAACTAGGTAAGAAGGGGGATGGGGGTGAAGCAAGGATTGTTGGAGCTGTGCCAGGGGGAACAATAGCAAGGCCGGGGAATAAGGTAATGGCCCAGCTGAAGTGCATCTACACCAATGCACGCAGCATGGGTAACAAACAGGAGGAGCTGGAAGCCATCGTGCAGTGGGCAGGCTACGACTTGGTTGCCATCACGGAAACGTGGTGGGACCAGTCTCATGACTGGAGTGCTGCGATGCCTGGCTATAGGCTCTTCAGAAGGGACAGACAGCACAGAAGGGGTGGCGGTGTGGCTCTCTATATTAGAGAGTCTTTCGATGTTGTAGAACTCGAGGCTAGGAATGACAAGATCGAGTCCCTTTGGGTTAGGATCGGCAGGGACAACAAGGCTAGTGTCCTGGTTGGGGTCTGCTATAGACCGCCGAACCAGGATGAGGAGACGGATGAGGAGTTCTACAGGCAGCTGACAGAAGTTGCGAAATCTTGAGCGCTTGTACTCGTGGGGGACTTCAACTTCCCTGACATATTGTTGTGGTTTAACCCGGCTGGCAGCTAAACACCACACAGCCGTTCGCTCACCCTCCCCCCTCCCTCTCTGGGATGGGGGAGAGAAACGGGAAAGTGAAGCCTGT
>NW_023306467.1:0-1287 GCF_011077185.1 Oxyura jamaicensis
GATGATCTTGAGGTCTCTTCCAACCTAGAAATTCTGTGATTCTGTGACTTTTCAGCTTCTCACTCTGTCCTACCAGCGGGCAGGCTGGGGATGCAGCAAGAGCTGGGAGGGGACAGACCCAGGACAGCTGACCCAAAGTGGCCAAAGGGGTATTCCATACCATCTGACGTCATGCTAAACAATATATAGGGGTGGCTAGCCGGGGTGGGGGGGCCAGCTGCTCAGGGTTGGGCTGGGCATTGGTCAGCGGGTGGTGAGCAATTGCATTGTGCATCACTTGTTTGTACATATTATTATTATTATCATTATTATTTTCTATCTTAATAAACTGTCTTTATCTCAACTCACAGGCTTCACTTTCCCATTTCTCTCCCCCATCCCAGAGAGGGAGGGGGGAGGGTGATCGAACGGCTGTGTGGTGTTTAGCTGCCAGCCAGGTTAAACCACAACAGCTCTTTTGGTGCCCAACGTGGGGCATGAAGGGTTGAGATAACGACAGATCTATTCAGAATGTTGATTGCTTTAATATCGTCTGCTATGCCTGTATTCCAAACTGAGTTTTATAGCACGTTACTTGCTGTATGTGATCCCTGTCGTGCTGTTTATCCTTTCCGGGCCCTGGTTTAAGATCGTTATGGTACTGTGCTGTGTAACAATAGCTTACGATATGATGAAATATCTGGCCATGACTCTAACTTGGTATTTGTACTCAGCACTGTCATTGACTCTGTACTTTGGAAACTGTATCTCAGAAACTATTAACAATTACACCTACTGCCTTTTTTCATCAGGGAGCCAGTCTGTGAAGGGGGCAGGGAAAGATATTTTTCCTTACTTGTTCACTCTCCCTTTCTCCTTCAGCACCCTCTTATCCCCCAAGCTAGTTACGATAGCTCTCCAAGATGTTGAATATCCTTGGGATACTCAGACCAGCATGTTCTTGTTGTTATGTCTCTTGAATGCGCTTCAGGTTTTGTTCAAGGTTAAACAACTACTTAGAAATCTCATGCAGAGATCTGTCCTGAGGCAGGATAATTGTGAGTGGCAGGGAGTGTGGGAGGATATGGGCAGGTGGCTAGAGCAGTGGGCACCTCCGATGTTTTGTAGATTCACCCCTGAACAACTGCAAAATCCTAAAAAACTGGTAGAATGCTTGCAAAAAGAGTGTCATGACTCTGGCAGTTCCAAAGTGACACAACTCACTGTAGCATGTTGGGGCCTGGCCTATGCCTATCGAGCTGCAATTGATGCTACTATGAACCGAGTGACAGACCCTGCAGCCGCCCC
>NW_023306468.1:0-1006 GCF_011077185.1 Oxyura jamaicensis
GGGAATCAGGGAGTCTCGGTCGGTGCGATATTGCCGCCGGTGCACAGCTGTGGTAGCAATTGGCACTTGCTGTTCTTCAACCCTCAGCAACCCCACAACGAAAGGGTCCTCTGAGAGACCGGGCAAGGTAGACAACTGTTTAATGCCCTCTGTCTCTAAGGCAGCTATCCCAAAAGCCCACCGGAACCCTTTTGGGTCCCTGAAATATTCTGTTCTAAGAGAATATGCCAAGGATGCATGGAGCATCCAGGCCAGTCACAATACGGTGTTTTTGCCACTCATTCCCAGTTAGACTCACTTCAGCCTCCAATACAGTTAACTGCTGGGAACCCCCTGTCACTCCATAAATTCTGATGGGCTCTGGCCCTTTATAGCTTGATGGCATCAGAGTACATTGTGCACCGGTGTCTACTAAAGCCTTATACTTCTGTGCGTCTGATGTGCCAGGCCATCGAATCCACACAGTCCAATAAACTCGATTGTCCCTTTCCTCCCCCTGGCTGGAGGCTGGCCGCCCCTAATCCTCGTCAGAATCTTCATTCCTGTGTTTAAAGGACTGCCTGCTGGAAGTTGGAGCAGCAAACTTTTCAGAGAACCCCTTTTTCCCGATTGTTTTCTTTTGCAACTCACATACCCGTGCCTCTAGGGTCACGATGAATTTTCCATCCCATTTTCTCATGTCCTCTCCATGGTCACGTAGCTAAAACCACAGAATGGCACGAGGTGTGTATCCACTATATCGTCTTCCTTGCACGGATGAGCGCTTACCCCTAATAGCAGAGACATTGGTTTGTACAGGAGGGGAGGAAAATAAACTCTCTTTAAGTTGCTGGACCTCTTCAGAGAGTTTCTCCAAAGTATTCTCTTTTAGTTGGTGGACCCTGGTTCGTTCAGGTGGGGAGGAAAATAATCTCTCTTCAAGGTGGTGGGCCTTTTCAGAACGTTTCTCCAAAGTATTCTCTTTTAGTTGATGGACGCTTTCAGAAAGTTTCTCCACAGCCGAGAC
>NW_023306469.1:0-1052 GCF_011077185.1 Oxyura jamaicensis
TTCTATCTTAATAAACTGTCTTTATCTCAACTCACAGGCTTCACTTTTCTGTTTCTCTCCCCCATCCCAGAGAGGGAGGGGGGAGGGTGAGCGAACGGCTGTGTGGTGTTTAGCTGCCAGCCGGGTTAAACCGCCACCTCGCTACAGCCTCCTTTAAGGTACCTGTAGAGTGCAATAAGGTCACCCCTGAGCCTCCTCTTCTCCCGGCTAAACAGTCCCAGCTCCCTCAGCCGCTCCTCATAAGACGTGTTCTCCAGACCCTTCACCAGCTTCGTAGCCCTTCTCGGGACTCGCTCGAGCACCTCCATGTCCTTCTTGTAGCGATGGGCCCAAAACTGAACACAGTACTCGAGGTGCAGCCTCACCAGAGCCGAGTACAGGGGGACAATCACTTCCCTGGACCTGCTGGCCACGCTGTTTCGTATACAGGCCAGGATGCTGCTGGCCTTCTTGGCCACCTGAGCACACTGCTGGCTCATATTCAGCCGACTCTCAACCACTACTCCCAGGTCCTTCTCTGACAGGCAGCTTTCTAACCACACATCTCCCAGCCTGTAGCTCTGTTTGGGGCTGTTGTGCCCCAGGTGCAGGACCCGGCACTTGGCCTTGTTGAACTTCCTACCGTTGGCCTCGGTCCATCGGTCCAGCCTATCCAGATCCTCCTGCAGAGCCTTCCTACCCTCGAGCAGATCGACACACTCACCTAACTTGGTGTCGTCTGCAAACTTGATGAGGGCGCACTCGATCCCCTCGTCCAGATCATCGATGAAGATGTTAAAGAGGACTGGTCCCAGTACCGAGCCCTGGGGGACTCCACTAGTGACCGGCCTCCAACTGGATTTGACTCCATTCACCACAACTCTCTGGGCCCGGCTATCCAGCCAGGTCTTAACCCAACGAAGTGTGCGCCAGTCCAAGCCATGAGCAGCCAGTTTCCTGAGGAGAATGCTGTGGGGAACGGTGTCAAATGCCTTACTGAATTCAAGGTAGACCACGTCCACAGCCTTTCCCTCATCCACTAAGCGTGTCACCTTGTCATAGAAGGAGATCAG
>NW_023306470.1:0-1359 GCF_011077185.1 Oxyura jamaicensis
TCAAGTCCATCTGATAGTTTCTCCTGGTTCCAATGTTACTTTCCACTCTTCCACTGGACCTTTTACTCATGACACGTGTCCATCCTTTTTCAGCAGTTCTCACAGCTGTTTCCTTGTTAATAGAGAACAGCTAATAGATAACAGTTAATAAATATCAGCTGTTTTCATTTTAATAAAACAAGAAAAGGCCCTTTCCAGAGGGGAGATAAGCTTTCTTCTTTCCATCTTTTTATTAGAACCCTGTCTCCTGGTTTTAACTGGTGAATCACAAATCCTAAAGGTGGTGTCTGAGCCATCATCCCAGTTTCTCTTAGCTCTTTTAATCTTCTACCAATGGTAATTATATATTTCTGGGTACTACGATCCTCAGCTCCATTGTTCCCTAGGGGCATTCCTTGAGAATAAGGCATGCCATATAACATTTCACATGGTGATAATCCAGTCTCAGTGTGTGGTTTAGTTCTAATGTTTAAAAGTGCCAATGATAAGCATTTCGTCCAGGGCATTTGTGTCTCGATCATTAACTTAGCCAATTGTTGTTTTATTGTTTGATTCATTCTTTCTACTTTCTCCGAGCTTTGTGGGTGCCATGGAGTGTGGTATTCCCACTGAATGCCTAATGATTGACATAATAATTTTATTATTTTAGAAGTAAAGTGTGTGCCCTGATCAGAATCAACATTACTGGATTATCCCATATCTAGGTATTGAGTGTTCTAATAACATTTTTACCACCGTTCCGGAGAACAAACAACCCGAGACAGCAAGGCATTTCCTGAATCACCCCTCTTTGTTCCCTCCTCCAAACTCTTTACATTCCTGATATTATCACCAACCATGGGACTTGTCGACTCCCATGGCCACACTCCCACATCTCCCCCTTCTTTAACATAAAAAAGCATGATTAACACAAATTAAGAAAGCACGATTAACACAAACTAAAATACAGAGAAAAACTACCGGGCATACTAATTCTATCTTTAACAAACTTTGTAACCACATCCCTGGGAGAGGCAGGCACTGAGTGCTGCCCAGGCAAGGGGGGGTTTTGGCTGCCCCTCCAGCTCCTGGAGTCCTTGTTTATGGGTCCTGCATATGCCAGCGGCACCCTTCCAGATGTTGTTTTTTGTTTGAGCTGGAGTTCAAACCACAGAGAAAGGTGCTGTGATCATGTTAAGGCAGATGATGAGACAGCCGGACAGACTCATGGTGCTGATACCCATTGTTGTGGTTTAACCCGGCTGGCAGCTAAACACCACACAGCCGTTCGCTCACCCTCCCCCCTCCCTCTCTGGGATGGGGGAGAGAAACGGGAAAGTGAAGCCTGTGAGTTGAGATAAAGACAGTTTATTAAGATAG
>NW_023306471.1:0-3459 GCF_011077185.1 Oxyura jamaicensis
ATGATACAAGAACTATGTACACTAATCACTCTGTTTTTCTTAAATAGAAGGTTATATTTCATCATGCGGCCCTAGCATTGTTCCATACTGACACAAATCAAATTAACACATTTCACACAACTATGCCAAAATCCTACTTGTACACTTCTGGATCCTTGAATTACCCTCTGCTGAGGTAGTTTATGCGAAGGATGCATGGAGCCTTTAGGCCAGTCCCATGGGGTGCTTTTGCCACTCATTCCTAGTTAGGCTCACTTTGGCCACCAATACATTAGCTGTTGGTATCCCCCGTCACTCCACAAATACAGATGAATTCTTTCCGTTTTTAGCTTGATAGCATTAGGGTGTGTTGTGCACTGGTTTCTACTAGATCCTTATAGTCCTGTGAGTTTGATGTGCTAGGCCATCAAATCCACACAGTCCAATAAACCCGATTATCCCTTTCCTCCCCCTGGCTGAAGGCAGGGCTCCTCTAGTACTGGTCATAGTATTCGTGACCACTAGAAACTGGAGCAGCAATTTTCCTGGAAGAACCCCTTTTTTTCATTGTTTTTCCTTCCAACTCACATACCTGTTCCTCTATGTTTGAGGTAGATTTCCAATACCATTTCCTCATGTCCTATCCATCATCATGCAGGTAAAACCACAGGGTGGCATGTGGTGTGTACCCAGTATATCTCTTTTCTTGAGCAGAGGAATACTTACTACTAATATCTGAGATACTGGTTTGTACAGGTGGGGAGTAGGACTTATCCTCTTTGAATCTGAGGAACTCCTGGGACAGTTTCTCCAGAGCATTCTCTTTGAGTTGGTGGACTTCTTGGGAAATTTTTGTACACAGCCGAGACACAGGCCTGTAGGGAGGAAGAGAGACTTTCTTCATATTACTGGACTTGGCCAGCCAATAATCCACAGTTTGTTCCTCTCCATCTTTCCAGGTCATTATAGTCAGTGAGTTGGCATACGGCAACGGTGCATGGTACAAAGTTCCACCACAGGGGTCACATGCACTCTACTTCATCTGGATCTCTGGATACCTAGTCATTGTCTAGATCACCGTAAACCACCTCCCATATGGCTAATTCCCTCAGCTACTGGATACCTCTCTCCATGGTGGTCCACTTGCCTGGGTGACATATAACATTTTCCATGAAGGGATACCTTTCTTTCATGGCTGACAGGAGTAGCCTCCAGAGGGTGAAGACTTATGCCCCTTTTCAAATCACTCTGTCATTTGGCTTCCCTGCCTTCTAATTCCATGCTACTGGTCCCATTATCCCAGTATCAAAGCAGCCATATGACTATGTGCTTGCATTGGTCAACAGATTAAATCTGCTTGCTTATCTTGCAGCTCACTCAGGGATAGGGATTGGGTGGTTACTGCCTTGTTTATGAGATCTGCCTCTTCCTCCCCCTATTCTTGTGATGGGTCTGCCTCGTCTTCTTCTTCCTCCTTCCCCTTCTTAGTAGGAGTTTCTTCCCTTACTAAAAGAGCTGACTTTTGCATCAATTTTTTCATCTTGTATATAGGGACAACTGATACCAGCATGGATTGGTTCTCTGGACCAGCTGCAGGGCCGGTCGCAGGGTTTAGGGTAGCTGCAGGGCCCATCATGTGGGTTGGAGTATCCACATTGTTTGTTGTAGGGGTTGGAGTGGCCGCAGGGCCTGTCACAGGTGTTGGATTAGTGTTGAGTGCAGCTCAGTAGGCATAGGCCAAGCCTCAGCATGTTCTAGTGATTTGTGTCTCTTTGTAATTGCCAGGGTGATGGCATACCTTTTTCAAACATTTTACCAGTTTTTCAGGATTCTGCACTTGTTCAGAGGTGAAGTTCCAAAGCACTGGAGGTGCCCACTGTCCTAGGTACTTGCCCATATCCTCCCACATTCCCTGCCACTCATAACTATCCTGCCTCGGAGAAGATCTCTTGGTGGTATTATTAAATAGTTGTTTAACCAGAAACAAAATGAGAAACACATGCAGGAAACATAGCAACAGGAACATGCTGGTTTGAATATCCCAAGGATATTCAAAATTTTGAAGAGCTATTGTAAGTAGCCTGAAGGAGAAGGGGGAAGTGAATGAGAAAGGGGTGTGTGTGTGTGAAGAAGCAGGGGAAGGTGTTCCTCCTTGTCCCCCCATAGATTGGCTCCCTGAGGAGAAAAGATTTACAATGTATTTATTAATAGGTTCCAAGAGATGGTTCCCAAAGTACGAAGATGACCGAAATGCTGAGTACAAATACCTAATGACCATTAATTTTATCATATCATAAGCCAGTGTTACACAGTACAGAAGAATGATAACCTTAAACCAACCCCCAATGATGATAAACAGCATGACAGGGAGCATAGACAGCAAGAAAGGTGTTACATAATGCAACTCTGAGAACAAGCACAACAACTCCAAGAGCAATAAAATCAACATTGTGACCAGCAAGTATTAAACATATAATGCTTATAACAAATTTATTTTAACACGCTCTGGTGAGATCTGTCGTTATCTCAACCATTCGTGCCCCATGTTGGGTGCCAAAAAGGATTGTTGTAGTTTAGCTTGACAGGCAGCTAAGCATCACGCTACTGTTTGCTCACTTTCCCTGCCCCACAGTGGTATGAGGGAGAGAATTGAAAAAATAAAAATAAAAAAACATGGGTAACAATTTGTGGATTGAGATAAAGACAGTTTAATAGGACAGAAAATGAAGGGAAAATGATAATGATAATGATAAAAGAAAACACAAAGCAAGTGATACACATTGCAGTTGCTCACCACCCACTGACTAATGCCCAACCAGACCCCAAGCAGCGGTAGGTAGCTGCCCCTGGCCAACTCCCCCATTTTTATTGTTCAGCATGACATCATATGGTATGGAATATCCCTTTGGCCAGTTTGGGTCGGATGCCCTGGTTCTGTGTGGAATAATTGCCTGAGGTAAAGAAACCAACCAGGAAATGGTGTTTTACAGTAGATTACAGACAGTTAAATGCTAATACCGCACTTTTGACTGCCACAGTTGCAAACATGGGAGAAATCACAGAATCACAGAATAGTCTAGGTTGGAAGAGACCTCCAAGATCACCGAGTCCAACCTCTGACCTAACACTAACAAGTTGTCCTGGTTTCAGTTAGGACAGTTATTTTTCCTCCTAGTAGCTGGTAGGGTGCTATGTTTTCGATTAGGATGAGAAGAATGCTGATAACATGCTGATGTTTTAATTGCTGCAGAGCAATGCTTACACTATGCCAAGGACTTTTCAGCTCCTTGCTCTGTCCTGCCAGCGGGCAGGCTGGGGGTGCAGCAAAAGCTGGGAGGGGACAAACCCAGAACAGCTGACCCAAACTGGCCAAAGGGGTATTCCATACCATCTGACGTCATGCTAAACAATATATAGGGGTGGCTAACCGGGCTGGGGGGGCCGGCTGCTCGGGGTTGGGCTGGGCATCGGTCAGCGGGT
>NW_023306472.1:0-1432 GCF_011077185.1 Oxyura jamaicensis
CGAACGGCTGTGTGGTGTTTAGCTGCCAGCCGGGTTAAACCACAACAGCAGGTAACACAGAATTTTTCCCAAGTACAATCTGGTGCAGGCAGAGCTAGGTACCGGGCACGTACCAACCTCCAAATTAGATAAAATTCTCTATGACTGAGCCTAGGAGTATCCAAGTTTAGGAACCACAAAGAAAAAATCCCTCCCTCGTGGAGGAAGCCCAATCTTCTTCAGAAGCACGCCGAGGTGAGAAGGCAAGGGTAGCTACCAGGCATACGCTTACCACTAAATTTGGCCAAACTTGTGGTGTCCCTGCCCTGAAGGGCTTTGCAGCTGGTACCCAGAGCAAAATCGCTCCCAGAAAGAATCCCAACCATTTCCAGAATCTTCCCTGCAGGAAGCTATGGCAGCTGGCAGACATGCAGCTACCTCCAAAGCAGAAAAAAATTCACAGACACCTAACACGGGGGGGTCTTCAGCTGGTATTGACAAGCAGTTCCCTATTTGGAGCTAGCCCAAATGTTTTTCAAACCATGACCTGCGAAGGGAAGTGAAGGTACCCAGGCAGGTACCTCCCTCCCAAATTGGCCAATGTTCTCGGGTCCGGAGCCTGAAGGGGTCTGTGGACGGAATCCACAAGTGACGCTCTCTCTGGGAGAGGCCAAAACTTTTCACAACGTATGCCTGGGAGGAGGAATGGGTAGCTACTGGGCATGCACATTTTTTCTGATTTGGCCAAAATTCAAGTAGCTACCCCAGACGGGTGCGCTGCTTTTGTCCAGAACTAACACAGCTACACGAAGCTTATGCATAAGTAAAATCTGGCAGAGGGAAAGGTAGCTACTGGGCATTTACCAACCTCTAAATCTGGCCAAAATTCAGGTAGCTGCCCCATACAGGTATGGTGCTTTGGCCAGAACGTACGCAGGTAACACAGAATTTTTCCCAAGTACAATCTGGTGCAGGCAGAGCTAGGTACCGGGCACGTACCAACCTCCAAATTAGATAAAATTCTCTATGACTGAGCCTAGGAGTATCCAAGTTTAGGAACCACAAAGAAAAAATCCCTCCCTCGTGGAGGAAGCCCAATCTTTTTCAGAAGCACGCCGAGATGAGAAGGCAAGGGTAGCTACCAGGCATACGCTTACCACTAAATTTGGCCAAACCTGTGGTGTCCCTGCCCTGAAGGGCTTTGCAGCTGGTACCCAGAACTAAATTGCTCTCAAAAAAAAAACCAACAACCAACCAAAAAACAACAACAACAACGAGGAGCTCTCCTCATCGCTGCTGTCATCAAGCTCCTCGAACTTTTTATGAAGCAGACAAAATAGCCAAAAGGAGAGGAAAGTAACACCAATACAGGTCCAGAACTGCCAATTCATGCTGCTGCTAACAATGCGCTCTGCCTACTCAAAGCTCGCAAAGGTGTCCGAGTTGTCTTGCT
>NW_023306473.1:0-1529 GCF_011077185.1 Oxyura jamaicensis
CCCACAGGCTTCACTTTCCCGTTTCTCTCCCCCCTCCCAGAGAGGGAAGGGGGAGGGTGAGCGAACGGCTGTGTGGTGTTTAGCTGCCAGCCAGGTTAAACCATAACAATTGCTTTTACATATTCATAAGAAACCCGACTACGCTTATACATATGTACAATCAGAAAAGGTAACAATTGAAACATAAACATGGCAAAGTTTTCTGAATTCTGGTAAGTGTTTAGCAAACAATCCTTTAAGTCTATTACTATTAATGTCCATGACTGGGGGAGCATAGTTGGAGCTGGTAATCCTGGTTGAAGTGCTCCCATATCTTCCATGACTTCATTAATTTTTCTCAGATCATATAACAGTCTCCATTTTCCATTCCTTTTCTTGATTACAAACACCGGAGAATTCCAGGGCAAGTCTCGCTTTAAGTTGTTAAGCAACTCGGCCTTCGGGCCTTATGTATCCTCTTCCTCCTGGATCGAAGGGAAACAGATCCGGCTCCTTTTTATAGGGCCTGGATCAAAAGGAACGTTCAGGTCACCAGGGGGCGTAACAGCAAAGGCTTGCGATGGTAGTAGCGGCGGGGGTGGGGGGTGGGGGGGCGGTGGGGTAGCAGAAGAGCAGAAGGATCGGTGGACGAGCCCGCAGCTCCCTCACTATCTGGCAAACGACGTTTCTGATTGTGGTCCCACATGGCTCTTTAAGGCCTCAGAGACTGCTCGCTAGGTGCCGAGCAATCCCACCGCAACCTTGTCGTTTTTAGTAGCAGAGTCCCACACCTTGACCTCAGTTTGGTCCCATGTTTCAGGATCATAAACTGTCTGATTGTTAATAAAGGGAATAAGCTGTAAGGTTAACAAGACAGTCTTTGTTTCTAAGGACGTATGATTCCCGATAGCACGCAACTGCTTACCTTCAGCCAGAGACGGGCAGTTGTGTGCGCGGGTCTGCTTCTCTCAGCTTGAGTTTCTTTCCAGCTCCGGTGCACCTATTTCCAGCGACTTTCTATATGAGCTTCTTTGAGCGGTTTTCTGAGTTTGGCCGAACCTATCTTCATGAGGCGATCAATGTCCCTGTTCCTGTCCTGGTCCCTGTTCTGCTAGCCTGTCCCTATTCATTCATTTTTTCTACTTCTTTATTGATGACATAACTTCATTATATCGTGTTGCACTGCCATCTTGAGGACAGGCTCCCCTCATATACCCTTCGCCCCACAGCAGTTCTTTTCCACTAACTATTCACTGGTCAACAACTTTGCCTGGCAACCAGCAAACACCCAGCAACTTTCATGCCTTAGCGGCTGGAGAAAAAGCAACCCGAGACGGCAAGGCGTCTCTTTAATCACCCTTCTTTGTTCCATCTAAACTCTTTACATTCCTGATGGCCTCATCCTTAAGAGTCTGATGTTATCACCAACCATGGGACTTGTCGACCCCCATGGCCACACTCCCACATCTCCCCCTTCTTTATTAACATCAACCATCTTCTTGAGAAATGTGTTTATTTGATTCGTGTCAGTATGGAACAATGCTAGGGCC
>NW_023306474.1:0-2488 GCF_011077185.1 Oxyura jamaicensis
AAAATAATTTCAATAGACCAGAAAATTGTGTGGTCTAATTTATAACACCTACATCCTCTTTCCCTGCTCATTCAACTTCAAACAGCTTTATCAAATACTACATGCCACACCTTTAACACCTTCAACAACCCTTTTAACACTTTCTTTATCTTTATACAGCCTCTAATTTTCTAATGCCAGTGCCAAAGGCCCAGTCAGGGGCCAACTTAATTCCATACCTTTTCCCTCCAAGATGCTGAAACAACATATCAGTATTCAATATTTCATCCCATTTCCCTTCTCTCCTCAAAAACAACATTGATTGCAAGATAGTGTTATAGTCGATTGATCCATAAAGTGGCCATTTAGCTTATATAGTGGCCACCATTGACTGCAATACTTAATGGAAGTCCTCTTGCTTTCTGTGCCCCCAGTTCTAACTATATCCTTCCAATGTGCCAATATGAACCCAAGGAGGCTTTCTTTAAAAAGTCTTTGTTTTGGATATTACCCATTTCCTTGATTTCCCATTCCCTTTTATTTATTTATATTCGTTACAGTCCCTTGTTTCAGTTTCCACACAAACCTTTTCATTACAGGTTTTTACTATCTTTTCTTAATCTTCTTCCCAAATGTCCCAGTTCTCTGGGATTAAACTCTTCTTTCCACATACAAACTTTACTGTTTCAGATTATTAGTGAACCCCGTTCCAATCATAAATCCACAGGACTTCGGGAAAACACCTGAAGCACTCAACTTTCCGTCTTCTAGACAAACAATACCGCCTTTTTCACAAAATTTACATTTCAACAGGACCGAATTTCAAGCTGAATGCCAATTTTTCTCATGCACTTTGTTAGTAAACCTGTTGGTAAATGTTCACATAGCAACAGGTGTATTGGTAGTGAAACCAGTATTGCTACTAGCAATGTATACCATAAATGCTTATCTCATCTAAACAAGAAAGAGTTAGGATAAATATTATGGGTATCTGGGAGATTATTGCTAGGTGAATGAATAGTTTGAAAACTAAGGTAGATACCATAGAAATCCAATGTAACCAGTAAAGTATCTAAGTAACAGAAAAAAGTAAATAGAGATGAGTAAAGGGACCAATCAGATTAATAAAGGGGCTGTGATTATAGAAGATGGAATATACATTTATCCAATGAATATGAAGACAACTGATGATTACGAGTATATTATGCAAATGTATGTTTCTGAATAGTATAAATGTTTGTTGTGTAAACGAATCAAACAAAGTTAGATTTGGGAAGACATGTCCCTAACTTCCGGCACCTAATAAAAGCACCTTCATATAATCACTTTGTGGTTATGTCTTCGCGAACGCTAACAAACCCACACAAAACAAGGAATCACTCCTGCGTATCCATCAATATGGGGGTTTAAAAAGGTATCAAGGCCCCTTCTTACCAAATTCCCAGGACTCAAGCCCGAACCACCAAAGAAATGACTCTCCGTTCTACTGCTTTGATAATCAGTCAGGCCCCCCCCTCCCCCCGATACCTGGGAAACTGAGCAAACACCACAGCGAATATTCCAAATCTTCTAGATTGTTACTTAGATAATGCTCCCGCCTTTCTCCTTGTCACACTCAAAACATTTAAGAACAAAATAGGATTACAAGATACACTGCCGGGCCCGTATATTGGGCACCACCAATCAACACTTGGATAAAACAGCACTTCTTTTTGGTCTGTCATGTGCTTCGTTCGTCTCTGGCTGTTCCCCTCGCGGAGTATACGGAACTGTGGATCGGAACTCCGCACTTGTGATGCTGCGTCTTGCTCACAGCACAATCATGCAGTCATACAGATAGGCCCCTTGCATTTCTTGTTCATACCACAATAATATATAATTTAGAACGATAACCAATGAAACAAGTATTGTTTCTGACTGTGTTCTTAGTAGAGTGACACACTTCACAACGATACTTTGTTTCAAACACATACACTTACACAAATGCTTTCAACATGAGGATACCCAGACATCCACAAATAAGACATTCAATTATTAACACTCCAATAAATCACCATTTTGAGAGGCCCGCTTACCCTTCCCCTGCTTCTTATACAGTCATTAGCAGGTCCGTTCTGGCTCCCAAAACTGGGATGCAGCGGTAACCTCAGATTTGCTCGATCTACTCCCAAGATCGCTAGCGACCGCTCTATCGGTCAGCAAATGCTCCTAGACTACTCTACCAGTCACGAAATCTCCCTTGGCCAGCCTGTAGGGTACCCTCCTCCCATATGGGGACTATGCTGCACGCCAGATGTCTCTGCGTGATTTACCAGCTGCCCTGGCCACACATAATGAAACAAGCAAGCAAGTAGCAAATATAAAAGGATGATTAGCTAGCTAGGCAGTAGGATGAATCATTATCTAGGTATTAAGAATAGAATAGATTAGTTACTCAATATTATCTGTTAGTCAAGTGTGAAAAACACTCCGTAGCCAATAACTTAGGCTCAGGCGAGGCTCTCAGTGA
>NW_023306475.1:0-1189 GCF_011077185.1 Oxyura jamaicensis
TGATCTTGAGGTCTCTTCCAACCTAGAAATTCTGTGATTCTGTGATTCTGTGATCTCAACCCACAGGCCTCAGTTTTTCTCTTCTCTCTCTCCCCCATCCCAGTGAGGGGGGGGAAGTGTGAGAGAACGGCTGTTTGGTGTTTACCTGCCAGCTGGGTTAAACCACAACAAAGTATACATAAGTTTATACAAAGGAACACTTAAGTAATACATCTGGACACAAAAATATACATTTTTAGAGAAATTCACATCAGTAATTGGATAAAGCTCTCTTCTGTACTAAGGGGTCCTGAAAATTTAGAGCTAATGTTTTAGTCCTGTAATGTAAAAGGGTTAAGCAATTAAAAACGGGAAAAGCAATTGAACTAAGTTAATTAAGTTAGGACAGAAATTAAACGGCTGGGAGGAGTGCTGCTTGTGTGCATAATCAGGGCAGACGCAGACCTTGCCTCCCAGGTGATTTAAAGAACGAAGTCAAAATTTCTTCTTAGTGACGAAGTATTCTTTATTGACAGCACTGGATGCATGGGGGATCCTCCCACCTAAAGTGCATCCCCGAAGTGACAAACTATCTCCTATTTATACAGCAGAACAACGAATATTCAATTAACGCCTATACATAATCATTACCTAAACCCGCCTACTCACGCTTCTTACGCTTCTTACGGTCCCCCTGCAAGACACTCTTACTAGGTAACTGTTATAAATTAGACCACACAATTTACTGGTCTATTGAAAACTATTTTATTAATCAAGTAAGCAGACACAAACAAAACAGCGCTGGGCGGCTGGGGAGTCTCCGCTCCGCAACAGCACGCAACTTCCCTTTCCAGTGTTGCTGTTTTATAGCAGTTGAATTTCGGCTTATCAGGACTTGTTGAACTGGCTGAGGCTGCGCAGTCTATTGTTGAGAGGGGGGTCGTTATTCCTCTGCTCTGTGTTCAGGTGGGGGTAGTGAAGCAGCAAAAAGGATGTCTTGTGATAAGGAATTTCACAGAGTCTGGTTTAACTCAAGGATGTTCACCCAACACCCCCTCCTGCTTCCTCCCTTATCAAGGCAATTAAATTTTACAACCTTCTCTCCCCAACAGATTCTCCAAATTCCTCAAAGACAATGAACAAACCCCCACTAATTTACCACAGTAACCAAGGGCTGTAGGAATTGCCACAGTAAAATTCCTAGGTGGGT
>NW_023306476.1:0-2623 GCF_011077185.1 Oxyura jamaicensis
AGCTCGGGGGATAAGAGGGTGCTGAAGGAGAAAGGGAGAGTGAACAAATAGGGAAAAATATATTCCCCTGTCCCCTCCTGTTGGTAGTTAGGGTTTGGCGGCCGGAAGATATCGCGATGTACGGGCAGATAGAGCTCCTCCCCTGATAGCCAATAGCGTGTAAGCAGGCGGAAGTGACATTGTAAACCCGGGCTATATAACACCGTGTAACTCAGCAATAAATGCCATTTGCCGTCCACCACGTTGGTGTCTGTGAGCACATGGACCGAGCGGCCAGGGGTTGGTCGCCGTGCCATTCCTGAACCAGGTCGCCACTGCCTTCGGAAGGCAACAAGTGGTGCCGAAACCTGGGAATTGTCTCCTGGATTCGGGTGAATGGCGGCCGGAGCAGCAGGACCATCCTGTCGGGGAGGACGCTCCCAAACCGACAAGGGAGATGGAAGCCCTTGTGAAGGTCATATCAGAATTGCATAAGCAATGGGGTATTGATTGTAAACCCAAAGATTTCACTCTCGCAGTCGCGAGGCTTTTACAAACTGGGGTCATTGACCAGTCAGTAGATATTCTCCATCCTGAAATGTGGGACAAGTGCACTAACGCGCTAGCCAAGGAGACGATGTCCTCAGGTTGTGGGAAAAACCTTAAGTCCTGGGGGAAAGTCATACAGGCCCTGCGGAAGGCCATACAAGAACAGGAAACCTGGAGGGCAGCGAGGGCTTGTTTGTTGGCCACCCCGCAACTGGGAGTCGGGGCAGCCACGCAGACCCCACACCTCCCAGATGGTGACAATTCTGCTGAGCCCAAAGATCTGCAAGAGGGCGACATGCCCACTCAGTCCCCGAACCCCGACCCGCTCACGGAGGGGCAGGAGCGAGCTAAATCCTTTTGGGGTGGGTTAGTCGAGGAAGCCAGGGGCGCCGCTGGGAAACCAGGGTCTGACAAAGTCCGGGCGAGACCACCGCCATATGCGCCCCAAGATGGCACCAAACGAGAAGGTGAAGGGCGGGGCGAGGACGCCTCTGGCGGGCACGGGGAGGAAGTGCTCGATTTAACTAACGCGTGCAAATGGGAGGGGGAGGAGAAAGAGAAAGAGAAAAGTTGTGGGGGCGACCGGGAGGGAGGTAGAAGCGCGAACGAGAGGCAGAGAGCCAATCAGAACGTCCATCTGAAAAAATGCCTTTGTAGGGCGAACACCTTGCCGGGCAGAAGGCGGGGCGAGCCAAGAGGGAGTGAATGGCCTGCCCGCAAGGGCGGTGGGTGGGCCCGAAACTCGACAAAAAGATACCGGAACCCTGAAGTAACTAGTCAGTCGAGTTCCGGCTCCGGATCAGATACTGATCCAAATTCGGAGAAGGAGGAGGAAATGGGGACATATAGAGTCAAAAGCAAAAATATCCCCATCCGAAATAAAGCGGAACTGCGAGGGGGAGAAACTCGTCTCACGGATTGGAGGAAAATTAAGATTGCATGTGCTGACTGGGCCCCATCAGCCACGCTAGCATTCCCGGTCCGGGTGACGGACGGGGGACAGAGGGTCCACTCGCCAATAAACCCTAAGGATATACAAGCGATTGTTAAAGCCATCGCGGATAAGGGGCTTAATTCTGCTATGGTCTCCACCCTCATAGATGGTGTTTTCGGGGGAGATGAAATGCTCCCATTTGATATAAAACAAGCTTGTAGACTGATCTTTGACGGGGCAGGGATGATCGTTTTTAAACAAGAATGGGAGGACAACTGTACGAGACAACTGGCCCAAGTAGTTGGGGCGGATCACCCGCTACATGGCTCTAGCCTGCAGCGGCTAATGGGTACGGACCCAACAATGATCACCCCTCAGGCGCAAGTCCAGGGCCTGAGGGCCCATGAAGTTATGGCAACTACTCGTGTGGCCAGAGAAGCTATTCGTACAGCCTCTAGAGTTATTGCCAAACCGTCGCCATGGTCAACAATAAAACAAAGTGAAAGTGAGAGCTTTACGCAATTTGTAGATCGTCTCCAGGCAGCAGTCGACTCTTCGTCACTGCCCGCGGAGGCAAAAGGTCCAGTCGTAGCAGAATGCCTATGCCAACAGTGTAATTTGGTGACCAAAGAAATCCTGCGATTACTGCCGGCGGGGTCTAGCATCGCGGACATGATTAAACATGTCACGAAAGAAGAGCACCTAGCCCCAATCCAGGTAGCTGTTCGCACCGCGATAGCTAACATGATGACATGTTTTAACTGTGGCCAGGCAGGCCACGTCACGGCAAATTGCCCTCAGTTGGGGGTCTGCCAACAGCGCTCCCCCCATGCCAAAACCGACCCAAAGGACCATGTTGGGCCTGTGGAAAGAAAGGGCACTTTGCCAAGGAATGCAGATCTGAAAACCAGGGAAACGGGAAGGGGAGAGGGCAATTGGGCCGCACACAGCCCTCTCCCACTTGGGACATGAGGCGGTCCAATTATGCCAACCCCGGATGGGGCACGGTGCTCCCGAATTCGGTGCCCCCGAACCCACTGCCTCTTCAAGAGGTGACCAACTTTATGGCTCAACAGACAGCCCAGGCGGACCAGTCCTTCTCTCAGGGACAGCAAGGACCACCCTTTGGGGGCGAGACCCCAGGGTGGCCCTGGCAGTAAG
>NW_023306477.1:0-1518 GCF_011077185.1 Oxyura jamaicensis
TCCTCAGGGCTGCTGCACAGAGCTGCTACCCAGCCACGGTCCCGTGGTCTAGTCCCCCCACCTTGTCCGCAGATCTGGTCTCCAAACCTGCTCTCTAGATTTCGTCCGCAGATTTTTTCCCCAGCCCTGGTCCCCCAGATCTGATCCCCAGATCGGGTCCGCAGACATAGAGCCCAGAGCTTCTAGCCAGACCTGCTACCCTGACCTGCTCCCCACAGCCGTTCCAAAGAGCTGGTAGCCAGAGTTCTTCCCCAGATGTGGTCGCATGAACTGCTCCCCTACGTGCTCCCCAAGCCTGGTCCCCACCCTGTTGCCCAGACGTGGTCCCGAGAACAGCTCTCCAGAGCTGGTGCCCAGGGTTGCTCCCCAGAGCTGCTCCCAAGACCTGCTCCACACAATTGGTCCCCCGGAGCTGCTTCCAAGAGCTAGTCCTCACGCAGAGCTGGTGCACTCACCTGATTCCCAGATCTGTTCCCCACATGGCGTCCTCAAGTGGAGTCCTCACACCTGGTGGCCAGACCTGCTGCCAGGATCTGGTCCGCAAAAGAGGCCCGAAGACCGGGTCTGCAGACCTCCATAAGTCCGGGAAGCAGTGGTGGGGAGCAGAGGTTGGGAGCCCAGGTGTGCGCAGCAGGTGTCGGGAGCAGGTCTGGGAGAGCAGCTCCGCCGAGCACGCCTGGTGCCCAGGTCAGGCTACCGGATCTGGGAACCAGCTGTGCAGACCAGCCCTGGGCAGCAGGTCAGGTACCCAGGACTCGGCGACAAGCTCTGGGGACCACGTCTTTGGAACAATTCTGGGGAGTTGTCGCCCAGGTGTGTGACAAGAGCTGGAGAGCAGCTCCGGGCACAAAGCGTGGGGAATGTTGGTCTGGGAACCAACTCTGTGACCAGCGCTGCGGAACAGTTGTTCTGAGCAGGTGTTGCAAGCAGGTCTTGGTACATGACACATGATCAAAACACTGCTTTGTATGTGCTCAGAGGCCCCTCGAAGACAAATACATTCAACTATTGTGCTACAGGCTTACTAGAAAAGTCACCCCTCAGGCTTTTGGTAAAGAGCAGAATATTACTGTTATTAGCAATAACAAATTACAACAGGGACTCAACATTTATTTTTTCATCTGGATTTTTCCACAGGGTATCTTGATGATGTTTACCATGGAGATGTAACACATTTTTCTCTACTCAGATAATTAGTTGGATGACTTCAGTTATCAGTGGCACTCCAAAGACTGAAAAGTTGTTCAACCTGGTTAGAAAAAAAAATAATAAAGTCAGAAATCTGGAAGTCTTTTAATATTAACCTACTTGAAATCTGTACTCAGGTGATGACAACGTTAACCTATCTTACTGATCCAAAAATGGAGTTCACATTGAATTGCTAGTGACCTCCAAAGACTGAAGTTCTTCCTTTCCTCCATTTCCTTACAGAATAACACATTTTCACAAAATCAGTAAAAATGGCATAAGCAAACTTGTTGGCTGCGCTCGTTCATACTGTAACACAGAACAATTCTC
>NW_023306478.1:0-1060 GCF_011077185.1 Oxyura jamaicensis
TAGCTAGGCTTTTGAAGCTTTGCTGCACTGGACTGGACAATAATGTTGTATTTGTCTTCGAGGGGCCTTTGAGC
Source organism: Oxyura jamaicensis (assembly GCF_011077185.1). Taxonomy (NCBI): domain Eukaryota; kingdom Metazoa; phylum Chordata; class Aves; order Anseriformes; family Anatidae; genus Oxyura; species Oxyura jamaicensis. The sequence continues at coordinate 75 of NW_023306478.1, forward strand.
ACATACAAAGCAGTGTTTTGATCATGTGTCATGTACCAAGACCTGCTTGCAACACCTGCTCAGAACAAGTGTTCCGCAGCGCTGGTCACAGAGTTGGTTCCCAGACCAACATTCCCCACGCTTTGTGCCCGGAGCTGCTCTCCAGCTCTTGTCACACACCTGGGCGACAACTCCCCAGAATTGTTCCAAAGACGTGGTCCCCAGAGCTTGTCGCCGAGTCCTGGGTACCTGATCTGCTGCCCAGGGCTGGTCTGCACAGCTGGTTCCCAGATCCGGTAGCCTGACCTGGGCACCAGGCGTGCTCGGCAGAGCTGCTCTCCCAGACCTGCTCCCGACACCTGCTGCGCACACCTGGGCTCCCAACCTCTGCTCCCCACCACTGCTTCCCGGACTTATGGAGGTCTGCCGATCCGGTCTTTGGGCCTCTTCTGCGGACCAGATCCTGGCAGCAGGTCTGGCCACCAGGTGTGAGGACTCCACTTGAGGACGCCATGTGGGGAACAGATCTGGGAATCAGGTGAGTGCACCAGCTCTGCGTGAGGACTAGCTCTTGGAAGCAGCTCCGGGGGACCACTTGTGTGGAGCAGGTCTTGGGAGCAGCTCTGGGGAGCAACCCTGGGCACCAGCTCTGGAGAGCTGTTCTCGGGACCACGTCTGGGCAACAGGGTGGGGACCAGGCTTGGGGAGCACGTAGGGGAGCAGTTCATGCGACCACATCTGGGGAAGAACTCTGGCTACCAGCTCTTTGGAACGGCTGTGGGGAGCAGGTCAGGGTAGCAGGTCTGGCTAGAAGCTCTGGGCTCCATGTCTGCGGACCCGATCTGGGGATCAGATCTGGGGGACCAGGGCTGGGGAAAAAATCTGCGGACGAAATCTAGAGAGCAGGTTTGGAGACCAGATCTGCGGACAAGGTGGGGGTACTAGACCACGGGACCGTGTCTGGGTAGCAGCTCTGTGCAGCAGCCCTGAGGAGTACCGCTGAGAAC
>NW_023306479.1:0-1113 GCF_011077185.1 Oxyura jamaicensis
AATGGTCCTCCATGACTTCCTGGTCTCCAAATTGGAGGGATACGCATTTGATGGGAGGACCGTTGACTGGATAAGGAGTTGGCTTGAATGTCACAGCCAGAGGGCGATGGTCAACGGCGATGGACTACCGCCTCCACACCCCCATGTACTTCCACCTCAACCTCGCCCTTCTTGACCTAGGCTGCATCTTCACCACTCTGCCCAAAGCCATGGCCAATGCCCTCTGGGACACCAGGGCCATCTCCTATCAAGGGTGTGCTGCTCAACTTCTCTTTTTTGTTTTCTTCTTGGCCTCACAGTATTCAGTTCTAACTATCATGGCCTACAACCGCTACATTGCCATCTGCAAGCCCCTGCACTATGGGAGCCTCCTGGGCAGCAGAGCTTGTGCCCAGATGGCAGCAGCTGCCTGGGGCAGTGGCTTTCTCCATGCCCTCCTGCACACGGCCAATACATTTTCCCTACCCCTGTGCCAAGGCAATGCCATGGATCAGTTCTTCTGTGAGATCCCCCAGATCCTCAAGCTCTCTTGCTCCAGCTCTTATCTCAGGGAAATTGGACTTATTTTGCTTAGTGGTGCGTTAGATAGTGGTTGTTTTGTTTTCATTGTGGTGTCCTATGTGCAGATCTTCAGGGCCGTGCTGAGGATGCCCTGTGAGCAGGGGCGGCACAAAGCCTATTCCACGTGCCTCCCGCACCTGGCCGTGGTTTCCCTGTTTGTCAGCGCTGCCACTTTTACCTACCTGAAGCCCCCATCCATCTCTTCCCCATCCCTGGACATTGTGGTGGCAGTTCTGTACTTGGTGGTGCCTCCAGCAGTGAACCCCATCATCTACAGCATGAGGAACCAGGAGCTCAAGGATGCCTTGAGGAAAGTCTTTGGATACATGCTTATCCAACATTGATAAACGGCCCATTACCTTGCCAGAACTCTCATAAATTATTATGACAATCTGTTGTTCTTCTTTCTCTGTATTATTACTTTCTTGCAAGTGTGAAAATAGATTTATTTCAATATTTTATCATCTCATCTCTTGATTATGATATTTAATGTGATGCCATCCTATCATGTAGCTGTGTAACCGGGCATCATGGGTACTTAAATAGAATAAA
>NW_023306480.1:0-6012 GCF_011077185.1 Oxyura jamaicensis
CCTTGTCTACAGGGGCAACTTGTACTGCTACAGCTCGTTTCTCTGACTCAGCTACAGGGTCTGCCACAGGGGTTTGAACACCCTCTGCAGGGGCAACTTTCACTGCTACAGCTCGTTTCTCTGGCCCAGCCACAGGAGCTGGAGCAGCTGCAGGGGCTGGAGCAGCTGCAGGAGCTGGAGCTGGAGCGGCTGCAGGAGCAGGAGAGGCTGCAGGAGCAGGAGCTGGAGCGGCTGCAGGAGCAGGATCGGCTGCAGGACCTGTCACTAGGTTGATAGTAGCATCAATTGCAGCTCGATAGGCATAGGCCAGGCCCCAACATGCTACAGTGAGTTGTGTCACTTTGGACCTGCCAGAGTCATGACACTCTTTTTTCAAGCAGTCTACCAGTTTTTTAGGATTTTGCAGTTGTTCAGGGGTGAATTTCCAAAACATCGGAGGTGCCCACTGCTCTAGCCACCTGCCCATATCCTCCCACACTCCCTGCCACTCACAGCTATCCCGCCTCAGGACAGATCTCTGCATGAGATTCCTAAGTAGTTGTTTAACCTTAAACAAAACCTGAAGCGCATTCAAGAGACATAACAACAAGAACATGCTGGTCTGAGTATCCCGAGGATATTCAACATCTTGGAGAGCTATCGCAACTAGCTCGGAGGATAAGAGGGTGGTGAAGGAGAAAGGGAGAGTGAACAAATAGGGAAAAATATCTTCCCCTGTCCCCTCCATAGACTGGCTCCCTGAGAAAAAAGGCAGTAGGTGTAATTGTTAATAGTTTCCGAGATATAGTTTCCAAAGTACAGAGTCGACGACAGTGCTGAGTACAAATACCAAGTTAAAGTCATGGCCAGATATTTCATCATATCGTAAGCTATTGTTACACCGCACAGTACCATAACGCCAATTTTAGTTTAACACACTCTATTCAGATCTGTCGTTATCTCAACCCTTCGAGCCCCACGTTGGGTGCCAAAAGGACTGTTGTGGTTTAACCCGGCTGGCAGCTAAACACCACACAGCCGTTCGCTCACCCTCACCCCTCCCTCTCTGGGATGGGGGAGAAAAACGGCAAAGTGAAGCCTGGGGGTTGAGATAAAGACAGTTTATTAAGATAGAAAGTAGTAATAATAATAATAATAATATGTACAAACAAGTGATGCACAATGCAAACGCTCACCACCTGCTGACTGATGCCCAGCCCAACCCCGAGTAGCTGGCCCCCCACCCTGGCTAACCACCCCTATATGTTGTTCAGCATGACGTCAGATGGTATGGAATACTCCTTTGGCCAGTTTGGGTCAGCTGTCCTGGGTCTGTCCCCTCCCAGCTCTTGCTGCACCCCCAGCCTGCCTGCTGGCAGGACAGAGCGAGAAGCTGAAAAGTCCTTGGCTTAGTGTAAGCACTGCTCTGAAACAATTAAAAGATCAGCATGTTATCAGCACTCTTCTCATCCTAATCCAAAACATAGCACCCTACCTGCTACTAGGAGGAAAATAACTCTGTCCTAACTGAAACCAGGACAAATGCAAACAGAGCAACTGGCAGCACAGAGGTAAACCTCTCCGGGCTGCTACCCTGTGGCAAGATATTGCTATCCAGGTTGAAAACCTGGTGTAAAAGTACATCATGTAGATGCCCACGTGCTCAAGAGTCGCACTACTGAAGAACATCAGAACAACGAAGAGGTGGATCGAGGTTCGAAAATTGAAGTGGCTCAGGTGGACCTGGACTGGGGATGTAAGGGTGAGCTCGATGGGCCCATGAAACATCAGGACATCTGGGGAGGGATGCCACATATGGATGGGCTCATGATCGAGGGGTGGACCTGACCTTTGAGGCCATCACACAGGTCACCCATGAGTGTGAGACCTGGGCTGCAATCAAACGAGCCATGAGGGTAAAGTCTCCCTGGAACAGAGGGCGGTGGCTAGGGTTTCAATATGGTAAGGCCGGGCAAATTGACTACATCGGACCACTCCCACAAACCCGCCAAGGCAAACGGTACATACTCACCATGGTAGAAGCAACAACTGGGTGGCTGGAAACATACCCCGTAAACCATGCCACTGGCCGAAACACTATCTTGGACCTAGAAAGGCAAGTGCCGTGGCATCATGGTACACCAGAGAGAATTGAGTCTGACAATGGGAGTCACTTCCGAAACAATCTTGTCACCTCCTGGGCCAAGAGGCATGGCATTGAGTGGGTGTATCACATCCCCTAACACCCACAAACCTCTGGAACGGTTGAGAGGTGCAATGGACTGTTAAAAACTATGTTACGAGCATTGGGTGCTGGGATAATGAAACACTGGGACATAAATCTACCAGAAACCACTTGGCTATTTAACAACAGGGAGTCTGACGGCCGTGCTGGTCCTGCCGAAACAAAACCCCTACACATGGTGAAAGGAGCTAAAGTCCCTGTAGTGCGTTTAGGGAAGTAGCTGGGGAAGGTGATGTGGGTTGCTCCTGCCTTGGGAAAAGGCAAACCCACTCATGGGATTGTGTTTGCCCAAGGACCAGGGTACACCAGGTGGGTGATGCAAAAGGATGGGGATATCAGGTGCATGCCCCAAGGAGATTTAACCTTGGGAGATAACTTATCTGTAGTCTAAGTTATGTGTTGTAGGAAAACACTGCAGGACCAATGACAGGTCAGCTTTGGAAGGAGCTGGTCAAGTGCAGCAACGACTCAAGCTAAACTGGTGCTGGCATCCAGAAATCCTACTCCATCTGCCCTGAGTGACCACTCTGGCAGATGAAGCCTAAATCATCAACAGTTTTTATGAACGATTTGAGGAGAGACCTATAGAATTAGAAGAAGTACCTATCTATAAAACTGTTAAGGGACATGGAACAGTGGTGATGAGAATACCTATGTACTAAAGTATGGGGGACCTGAGTGTGACACAAATGTTATGGAATAAGGGGTGGAGATTGTACTGGGTCTGGCTGGGATGGAGTTACTTTCCCTGAAGCAGCCTATACAGTGCTGTGCTCTGCACTTGTAGCTGGAGAGCATTGGTATCATACCGATGTTTTGTCTATTGCTGAGCAATACTGGCACTGCATCAAGACTCCCTCCAACCCCCCCAAGAGCCAGTAGGCTGGGGGTGGGCAAGAGGTGGGGAGGGGACATCACCAGGGCATCTGACCTAAACCGACCAAAGGGATATTCCATACCATATGATGTCACACTCAGCAGTAAAAGGTGGTAAAGGGGAAGGAGAGGAGGGCTCTCGTTATGAAGACATCTGTCCTCCTGAACAACCGCTACACATATTGAGGCCCTGCTTCCTGGGACATGGCTTAACATCACTCATTGATGGGAAGAAGAGAGCAATTTATTTTTTCTCTCTCTGTGCTTCCACGTGGTGTTTGCTTGATTTTTTCCCCTTCTTCCTTTTCCCTTTAATTAAATTATCCTTATCTCAACCAATGAGTTATGCTTTTTTTCCTTTCCAGCATACTTTCTTCTTCCCCTCCTCTTCTGAGAAGGGGGAGTGAGAGAGCGGTTGTGGTGTAGTTCAGCTGCCCAGCAAGGTAAAAACCACCACAACGTGGCCTGGGAAGAGTACAGGGATGCTGTCCGGATATGCAGGGATGGGATAAGGAAAGCCAAGGAACTGAGCTTGGCAAGGGATGCAAAGAATGACAAGAAGGGATTCTATAGGTACACTGGCCAGAAAAGAAAGGCCAAGGACAGTGTACCCCCTCTGATGGATGAGAAGGGTGACCTGGTAATGACAGACATGGAGAAGGTTGAGGTATTCAGCAACTTCTTTGCCTCAGTCTTCACTAACAGACAGGCTTCCCAAGTCTTTTGTTTCCCTGAACCTGTAGATGACATACATCCCAGAGTCCTGAAGGAACTGGCTGATGGGAGTTGCCAAGCCTCTTTCCATAATATTTGAAAAGTCCTGGCAGTCAGGTGAAGTCCCTGGTGACTGGAAAAAGGGAAACATCACTCCCATTTTTAAAAAGGTTAGAAAGGAGGACTCGGGGAACTACAGACCAGTGAGCCTCACCTCTGTTCCTGGGAAAGATCATGGAACAGATCCTCCTGTAAGCAGCGTCAAGGCACATGCAAGACAAGGAGGTGATCCAAGACAGCCAGCATGGCTTCACCAAGGGCAAATCATGCCTGACCAATCTGGTGGCCTTCTACGATAGGGTGACTACATCAGTCGACAAGGGAAGACTGATTAATGTAATCTACCTGGACTTCTGTAAGGCCTTTGACACGGTCCCACGTGACATCCTGGTCTCCAAATTGGAGAGAGATGGATTTGAAGGGTGGACCATTCAGTGGATAAGGAGTTGTCTTGAAGGCCGCACCCAGAGAGTGATGGTCAATGGATCCATGTCCAAGTGGAGGCCGGTGACAAGTGGTGTACCTCAGAGCTCTGTCCTGGGACCAGTACTGTTTAATATCTTCATCAATGACATAGACAGTTGGACCGAGTTCACCCTCAGCAAATTTGCAGATGACACCAAGCTGAGTGTTTCAGTTCATACAATAGAAGGATGCCATCCAAAGGGACCCGGACAAGCTTGAGACATGGGCCCACATGAACCTAATGAGGTTCAACAAGGCCAAGTGCAAGGTTCTGCACCTGGACTGGGGCAATCCCAGACATGAGGACAGACTGGGTGGATTAAAGTGGCCAGAGGCCCTGAACTTGGCCTCGTGGTATGTCTGGAATGCTCCAAAGCATTCCCTAGGGCTAACACCAGCCAAAATTTTCTTTGGTAGACATTTAGCTATTCCAGGAACTTTTATGCCAGCTAAAACCAGCCTGTGATGAACATGTAACCCAATACATAATGTACTTGCAGAAACAATTTGAGAGCGATCATAAATATGCACTATGGTATCAACTGGCACCATCCGGACTACAGGTACATGATATACAGTTGGGAAATGTCCTGGTTTTGGCTAGGATAGAGTTAATTTTCCTCCTAGTAGCTAGTATGTGTGCAGTTTGGGATTTAGGATGAGAATAATGTTGATATCACGCTGATGTTTTAATTGTGGCAGAGCAGTGCTTACACCAAGCCAAGGACTTTTCAGCTTCTCGCTCTGTCCTGCCAGTGGGCAGGCTGGGGGTGCAGCAGGAGCTGGGAGGGGACAGACCCAGGACAGCTGACCCAAACTGGCCAAAGGGATATTCCATACTATCTGACATCATGCTAAACAATTAATATGGGGTGGATGGCCAGGGTAGGGGAACCAGTTGCTCGGGGACAGGCTGGGCATCGGTCAGCGGGTGGTGAGCAATTGCATTGTGCATAACTTGTTTGTACACATTATTAGTAGTACTATTATCATTATCATTATTATTTTGCTTTCTTTTCTGTCCTAATAAACTGTCTTTATCTCAACCCACAGGCTTTCATTTCTTTCTAATTCTCTCCCCCTTCCCAGAGAGGGAGGGGGGAGGGTGAGCGAAAGGCTGTGTGGTGCTTAGCTGCTGGACGAGTTAAACCACAACAGGGAATGAGAACTAATTAAAATGTTTTCACAGAAAACTAAGCTAGACCCAAAATGGGAATGACCGTATATGGTTGATGATTTGCACAAATTATTAGAGCATATATGAGAATGGACAGAAAATCTAAATCACCGTCGATCATGATACAGAGGAAATACACTGTGTTCTAAAGAGGGTTAAGAAGGATGGTGGATACCACTGGTGGAAATTACAATTGGGATGGGCTCACACCACTACTGGCGTTCTAAAACTTATGTTACATCTAATCATTTTATTGATGATAAAGTTAGTCTGAGTCTGTTTAACAAATTTGATTTCCTTTTATGCTAAGATCACCCATCTAGTCGATCAAGGAAAACCAGCTGATGTGATCTTTTTGGATTTCAGTAATTGGATTTCAGGTCTTGGGAATCCGGAGAGGTCCCTGTTGACTGGAAGCTGGCAAATGTTGTGCCAATTTTCAAGAAGAGCAAGAAAGAAGACCCTGGCAACTATAGGCCTGTCAGTCTCATGTCAG
>NW_023306481.1:0-6829 GCF_011077185.1 Oxyura jamaicensis
GTCACCATCCCTGGAGGTCTTTAAAAGACGTTTAGATGTAGAGCTTAAGGATATGGTTTGGTGGAGGACTTGTTAGTCTTAGGTCAGAGGTTGGACTTGGTGATCTTGGAGGTCTCTTCCAACCTAGACTATTCTGTGATTCTGTGATTTCTTCTTGGGAATGATTCACAGTCAGACTTACAGGAACAGGTCCTTGCCAGAGAAGACAGCCCAAGAACATGCACTGTCATGTAACCCTTCCCTTCCCTGCCCTGCCCTTCCATTTTCCATTTCCTATTTCCTTTCCCATTTCCTTTGCTATTTCATTTCCTATGTATTTCCTTTCCATTACATTTTTATTTTTATTTTTATTTTTTAGATTCAGAATATTCTGTTTTTAAAGGCAGGAAAAAAAAAATCCTACAATGGTCCACACATACAAATCCTTAAAATCTGTATTTCTTTTTTATATGAAGACAGTTAAAGCTTTCTAGAAAGTAATACTGGAAGATATCCAAAGTATGATCTACTTGAAATACTGATATATTGGTCTGTAGAAGAGGAAAAATCTTCCAGCTGTTACATAGCAGTTTTGTTTTATTTATTTATTTATTTATTAGTTAGTGTCTTAGAACTGGACAAGAAAACATTATTTCTTCTTGCTTCTCCAGTAGATTTAACAAACTATTTAGGTTTTTGTTTGCTTGCTTGGCTATTTCACAATAAAAATTATGATTAGCATCCTATTTGTTTCAGAATTTCTTAAGTTTTCATGATGATGATAATCTCCAGTGATGTCTTCTAATATTTTTATAACCGTTGTATGTTTTGTATAGCCCTTACATTTCCATTGTTAATTAAAATATTGAGTTTACCTGGTCCAAAACTGATAACTGTAGAAAGACTGCATTTTAGTTATTTGGTTATGGGAATGTCATTTAAGAAATCATCATAAACCTTATTATCTGACAAAATATATTCCGCCCTTTATTCTTCTTTCCGATGAAATAAAAGTTTTTCTATTATGTATGACAGTAGATAAGTAAAAACATGTTTCTGAAATAAGCAACTGCTAGGTCATAAAATAACAGATCAATGTTTCTCTTGGATAAATAAAGGAAATGGATTAAGGAACAAATCTAAGAATCAGTAGCGCATAATCCCAGGATTATATGCAACATTTGATTTACAAAGATAGCATTTTAATTAAAGGTATATAAACAGTAATCAAAATAACTTCCTAGTCTCTCCCTGTGTGTGCACATCTGATACCCACATTCAATTTATCTCATCTGATGAGTTCCTCATTAAAATGAGGATGAGGTGTTTTCTTAATTAACGCTTTGATGTCCTCTAACCATAAAAGTGAAAAAAAGTAACAGCAACAGCATGTTACCACAGCTTGAAACTTGTGCTTTCACAGTTCAGCTGAGTTTAACAGACATTTCAGAAGCATAAATTTTTAATTTTTTAATTGATGTTCATCTAGATTTCCAAGTTTCAAAACTTTTTATCACACTTTTAACTTTTCAGATGTTATTTGATACTGCAGATAAACTGTCCAACAGAGCTGAGGGTGCTTCCCTGATGAAGACCAAATGAGGAAAGCCTTACATGGTTCTATTCAAAGCCCATTGGAGTGAGACAACAAGATTTTTATCTTCTATTGAAACAAACAGCAAATATTTTATTGACATCAATGTGCAGAATAAATCTTGAAGTAATCCAGGACATATCTGGAAGCAAATCTAAGTTCATGTTTAGTTTTTGAAACAGATGTCTATACAAATTTATGGAGTTAGGTCAGCTGTATTTGTCAATAAGACTGCAAAAAGCAGATTTAAATATATATATATATATATAATATTATATTTAAATATATATATATTCATTTAGAATAAAAGGGAGTAGGAAACCCAGTCAGATTTCTCCCCAGTGTCTTCTCAAGTTTCAAAAAGACAGTAGTCAACCAAAGATATGGCCTAGTTGTCTGTGACTATGTATATCAACACATTCCAGCACATTCACATACTTGATACCATATGCTATTAAGAAAGAATAATATTTTTTAGGTGTCCAGTCATTTCTTCATTGCTTTATTATTATTATTATTATTATTATTAAGAAAACACGAGTTTACAGGTAGGCTTTTGTGCCTCTGTAGCTCAGCAAAGCCGTTCCTTATACAAGGTTCCAGTAAACCTGTCAGGTTTACTCTCAACTTGTGTTGTCCTGCTTGGAGATTTTTGTAGCTTGCAATAACAATATAATGGTCAAGTGACTTGTCCAGTGACTTGTCAAATGACTTGTCAAGTCTCTGTCTTCCATAAGATCCTCATAGACAAGCCAGGAAGTGTGGCCTAGATGAGCGGTCAGTGAGGTGGATTGATAATTGACTGGATAGCAGAGCTCAGAGGGTAATAGTGGTGGAGTCTAGCTGGAGGCCTGTAGCTAGTGGACCCCCAGGAGTCAGTACTGGGTCCAGCATTGTTCAACTTACTCATCAACAACCTGGAAAATGGAATGGAGTACACCCTCAGCAAGGTTGCTGATGACACAAAGCTCAGAGGAGTGGCTGATACCTCAGAGGGTTGTGCTGCCATTCAGAGGGTTGTCAACAGGCTGGAGGGTTGGACTGAGAGGAACCTCACAAAGGTGAGGTTTATTTATCATCATTAAAGATATTAAAGAAGATGGGTCTGAGGAGAATTAGGAGAAAAATAAAAAATGCCAATGTTTTAGCTGTTGCTAACTGGTGCTTACACTAAGCCAGGGACTTTTCAGCTTTTCTTGCTGCTCTGCTATCAAGGAGGCTGGGAGTGCACAAGAAGCTGGGAGAGGGCAGAACCAGAACAGCTGACCCAAACTACCCAAAGGGATAGCCCATAACATGGGACATAATGTGGGACAATAAAAACTGGGAGGGTTGGCTGGGGCAGCACTGCTACTTGGGGTCTGGCTGGGCATTGGTCATTGGATGGCAAACAATTGCATTGTGCATCACTTTCTTTCTTTCTTCTTCTTCTTCTTCCCCTTCTTCTCCTTCTCCTTCTCCTCCTTCTCCTTCTCCTTCTTCTTTATTTATTCATCATTATTATTGTCATTAGTATTATTTCCCTTTCCATTTCTATCCCATTAAAATCTTCGTCTCAACCTATCAGCATTTACTTTTCCCCTCTGATTCTCTCCCCCATCCTACTCAGCATGGAGCTGAACCAGAGTCAGGAGTTAAGAGAGGTCTAATAACACAGTGGACTGCATTTGCAAGAGAGCAGACAGCAGTTTGAGGAAGTGTTTGGTTTTTCCCTGTTCAGCAGTCTGGGATCCTCTGTCCAGCTTGAAGTTTTTTCTTTCCAACAGAAAATATATGTTGAAAAAAATGAGATACCATATGGGATATGATGTATGTGGACATGCTGAGGGTACTAAGTTTGTTTAGCCTGGTGAAAAGGTTGATTTTCCACTACCTCTATGAGGTCATAGAGAATGTGAAGCCAGACTCCACAGAAACAGACACACAGCAGGTTGAGAGACCACCATCACAAGTTGCAACAAGGGAAGCTCAGGCTGGATATTACTAAGTTATCCTTCATATTTAGAGCAATTAAGCACTGGAACGGGTTGCCCAGACAGTGTGTATACTCTCTATCCTTAGAAAAATTCTAGTTTTCATGAGACAAGACCCTGAGCTACTTGATCTACTTGAAGCTAATGCTGCTTTAAATGCAGGTTTGGACTAAAAAAATTTCTATTGTAGTTTAACCCTGGTAGGCAGCTCAGCACCACACAACCACTTGTTCACTCTCCTCAGATGGGGATAGGAAAGAGAATCAGATAAGTAAAAGCATGAGAAATCACAAGTTGAAATAAATAAAGTTTACTAGGTAAAGCAAGACCTGCACATACAAGCAAAAGAAAGCAAGGAATTCATCCACAAGTTCCCATCACCAGGCAGGTGTTCAGCCAATTCCAGAGAAGCAGGGATCATCACACGTAATGGTTTCCTCAGAAGACAAATGCCATCATTCCATATATCCCCCCTTTCCTCCTTCTTTATCCAAGGTTTATTGCTGAGCATGACGTCATATGGTATGGAATACCTCTTTGGTCAGTCTGGGTCAGTTGTCCTGACCGTGTAGGGCAGCGCGAGAAGCAGAAAAGTCCATATCTCTGTGTAAGCATGACTCTGCAATAACTGAAAACATCAATGTGTTATTGTCCTGGTTTCAGCTAGGGTAGAGTTAATTTTCCTCCTAGTAGCTGATAGGGTGCTATGTTTTGGATTTAGGATGAGAATAATGTTGATAATGCAGCTGATTTTAATTGTTGCAGAGCAGTGCTTATACTAAGCCAAGGACTTTTCAGCTTCTCTCTCTGTCCTGCCAGCGGACAGGCTGGGGGAGAAGCAGGAGATGGGAGGGAACAGACCCAGGACAGCTGACCCAAACTGGCCAGAGGGGTTTTCCATACCATCTGATGTCTTGTTGAATAACATATAGGGGTGGCTTGCCAGCATGGGGGGACCAGCTCCTCGGGGTTGGGCTGGGCATCGGTCAGCAGGTGGTGAGCGATTGCACTATGCATCACTTCTTTTGTTCAAATTAGTAATAGTAGTACTATTATCAACATTATTATTTCTTTTTCCTTTCTTTTCTGTACTAATAAACTGTCTCTATCTCACCCCACAGGCTTAATTTTCCTGATTCTCTCCCCCATCCCAGAGAGGGAAGGGGGAGGGTGAGCAAACGGCTGTGTGGTGCTTGAGAAGGGGATGATAACAATGCAGAGTTTTTGATTATAAGGAGTTAAAGCACTTAGAAATAATCAGAGATTTTGTTTTCAAAACCCAGTGTTCTTGCTCAGGGTTTTACAATATATTACATTTTTATCCATAAATATATTTTGAACTTATACATTAACAAATATATATATATAAATCATGTCTGCACATATGTAAACATGCACATATATCAAAATAACACATAACATAATTTTCATGAAAGGGATCTTTTTTTGAAAATAATATGAGAAATATGTTGCTGTAGTTTATGCTCATATGTCTATGACAACTAGAGCATAAGTCTATGATTGAAACTAAATTTTATAGTTACATATATATAAAAAAAATGATAGGAAAAGAGACTGGATTATTTTTCTCAAGGAGATACAAGTTACAGCTTTTGGAAATACTGAATTAAAATGGAGGAAAACCAACCAACCAAACAAACAAAAAAACATAATTCTTTCTGCTTCAAAAGTATAGGCCTTTCTTAAATTTAAAGAGAAAGTCACAAGTTCAATAAAAGGATATCTGTCATAACAGTCATCTCTAACATTAAAACGGAAAACGGATCCTGGCCCAGGAGCTGGTCAGGCTCATTGAGAGGGCTTTAAACTAAGTAAGAAGGGGGGCAGGGATGAAACAAAGCTTGTTGGAGGTGTGCCAGGGCAAGGCTGGGGGAGAAGGCTAAGGCCCAGCTGAAGTGCATCTACACTAATACACACAGCATGGGCAACAAGCAGGAGGAGCTGGAAGCCATTGTGCAGCACGCTGGCTATGACTTGGTTGCCATCACGGAAACGTGGTGGGACCACTCTCATGACTGGAGCGCTGCAATGTCTGGCTAAGCCGTTCTGGCTTCTTCAGAAGGGACAGGCAGCACGGAAGGGGTGGTGGAGTGGCTCTCTATATTAGAGAGTGTTTTGAGGTCATCGGCCTTGAGGCTGGGAATGACAAGGTGGAGTCGCTATGGGTTAGGATCAGTGGAAAGGCCAAGAAGGCAAGCATCCTGATGGGGGTCTGTTATAGACCACCAAACCAGGATGAGGGGACGGATGAGGAGTTCTACAGGCAGTTGGCAGAAGTTGCAAAATCATCAGCGCTTGTTCTCGTGGGGGACTTTAACTTCCCAGATCGTTTAAAGAACAAAGTCAAAATTTCTTCTTAGTGACGAAGTATTCTTTATTGACAGCGCTGGATGCACGGGGGATCCTTCCACCTAACGTGCATACCCGAAGTGACAAACTATCTCACATTTATACAGCAGAACAATGAATATTCAATTAAAGCCTATACATATTCATTACCTAAACCCGCCTACTCACACTTCTTATGCTAATTAGCTTACCAGTCCTTTGCGCTTGCCCAGATTTTTCCAAGAATTGTGGGCAGGGGTCTTCGGGACGTGGGCAGTGGTCTTTGGGGGAAAGCCATATGTCTTCCTCATAGTATAATTCTCACCCTTTATCTAGAATGTGGTGATTTTGCAAGTTTGCAATGTCCTTATCAGTCTGAGCTAATTTGTGTCCTTGTTGTCCATTTGTTTCCTGCCCGAGACGGGATTTCTGGCAAGCTTTTTTACTTAGTTTTCACATATTCTTCACCTCTTGGCTCCTGATAGTATATCTTACAGACTCAGACTACTTCTTCCTTGACTAAGAGATAATATTGAGTAACTAATCTATTCTATTCTTGGTACCTAGATAATGATTCATCCTACTGCCTAGCTAGCTAATCATCGTTTTATATTTACTAATTGCTTGCTTGTTTCAAGACATATCTTGGAAACACAACACATTCCAGAGTAAGCAGTCCAGGAGGTTTCTGGAGAGCGTGGAAGATAACTTCCTGACGCAGCTGGTTGGCTGGCCTACCAGGGGAGGTGCCCTGCTAGATCTTCTGTTTGCTAACAGAGAAGGACTGGTGGGAGATGTGGTGGTCGGGGGCTGTCTTGGGCAGAGTGACCATGAAATGGTAGAGTTCTCGATACTTGGCGAAGTCAGGAAGGGGATCAGTAAAACTGCTGTCTTGGACTACCGGAGGGCTGACTTTGAGCTGTTCAAGACACTG
>NW_023306482.1:0-1168 GCF_011077185.1 Oxyura jamaicensis
GTCAGGGATCAGGGCTCCCCATGCTGGGTTAGGACACCAAGGTGTTCTTTAAGCCCTTTGACATGGTCCTCCATGACTTCCTGGTCTCCAAATTGGCTGGATAAGCATTTGAAGGGAGGACCGTTGAGTGGATAAGGAGGTAGCTTGAAGGTCACACCCAGAGAGCAATGGTCAACGGCGATGGACTACCGCCTCCACACCCCCATGTACTTCCACCTAAACCTCGCCCTTCTTGACCTAGGCTGCATCTTCACCACTCTCCCCAAAGCCATGGCCAATGCCATCTGGGACACCAGAGCCATCTCCTATCAAGGGTGTGCTGCTCAACTTCTCTTTTTTGTTTTCTTCTTGGCCTCACAGTATTCAGTTCTAACTATCATGGCCTACGACCGCTATGTTGCCATCTGCCAGCCCCTGCACTACGGGAGCCTCCTGGGCAGCAGAGCTTGTGCCACCATGGCAGCAGCTGCCTGGGGCAGTGGCTTTCTCAATGCTGTCCTGCACACGGCCAATACATTTTCCCTGTCCTTCTGCGAAGGCAGTGCTGTGGACCAGTTCTTCTGTGAGATTCCCCAGATCCTCAAGCTCTCCTGCTCCAGCTCTTATCTCAGGGAAATTGGTCTTATTTTGCTTAGTGGTGCATTAGATAATGGTTGTTTCACTTTTATTGTGGTGTCCTATGTGCAGATCTTCAGGGCTGTGCTGAGGATGCCCTCTGAGCAGAGCCGGCACAAAACCTTCTCCACGTGCCTCCCGCACCTGGCCGTGGTCTCCCTGTTTGTCAGCACTGCCACGTTTGCCTACCTGAAGCCCTCCTCCAACTCTCCCCCATCCCTGGACATTGTGGTGGCAGTTCTGTACTCGGTGCTGCCTCCAGCAGTGAACCCCGTCATCTACAGCATGAGGAACCAGGAGCTCAAGGATGCCTTGAGGAAAGTCTTTGGATACCTGCTCATCCAACACTGATAAACGGCCCATTACCTTACCAGAACTCTCAAAAAATATTATGACAATCTGTTGATTATCTTTCTCTGTATTATTACTTTCTTACAAGTGTGAAAATAGATTTATTTCAATATTTTATCATCTCATCTCCTGATTATGATATTTAATGTGATGCCATCCTCTCATGTAGCTGTGTAACCGGGCATCATGGGTACTGAAATAG
>NW_023306483.1:0-4554 GCF_011077185.1 Oxyura jamaicensis
ACCCAGCCCTGTTTGCTTGCCTTTATTCCTCTAATAAATTGCTGACTCTAATTGGAATCCTCTTTGAGACTCAACCATTTATCACACTCTTGAGGAGTGATTCTTCATGGAGCTTTTTGTGTTTTCTTCACCTTATGGCTCCTGAGGAGTTCCTCATTGTGCAGCTCTTGGTGTTTTCTTCACTGCTGCCCTGAGGCTTGCTTCATACTGCAGCTTTTGGTGTTTTCTTTATTACAGCGCTGAGGAGTTCTGCATCATGCATCTCCTGAGGTTCTCCTCACCACGTTTTCCCTGGGGAGAGCTTCATCATGCAACTTTTGGAATTGTTCATGCAGCTTTTATCTTTTCTTCCGTGCAGCCTCTGAGGAGTGCTTCGTTGAGCAGCTTTTGGGGTCTTCTTCACTTTGCAACCATTCCGTTATGTGTCATTCAGCTTTTGGGGTTCCCCATACCACATGTTCCCTGAGGAGTTCTGCATTGTCCAGCTTCTGGGGTTCTGTTCACCACTTTTCCCCTGAGGAGACCTTCATCATGCAGGTTTTCAGGTTGTGTTCACCACGTTTTCCCTGAGGACTGTTTCATTGTGCAGCTTTTGGGGTTTTCCTCAAAGCGGCCCATGAAGAGTTCTGCATTGTCCAGCTTGTTGGGGTTCTCTCCACCATGTTTCCCTTGAGGAGTTCTTCATCGTGCAGCTTTTGGTTTTCTCTTCAGCATGTTTCCCTTTAGGTGAGCTTCATCGTGCAGCTATTCATGTTTTCTTCACTACGACCCTGAAGAGATCTTCATCGTGCAGGTTTTCGGGTTGTGTTCACCACGTTTTCGCAGAGTTTTCTTCAATGTGCAGCTCTTGGGGTTTTCTTCACTGTGGCCAATGAGGAGTTCTGCATCGTTCAGCTTTTTGGGGTTCCCATCACCCTGTTTTCCCTGGGGAGAACTTCATTTTGCAAATTTTGGTCTTGTTTTCACCTTGCTGCCTTTCAGAAGTGCTTCATCTTTCAACATGTGATGTTTTCTTTTCTTGTTCCAGGCCCTGAGGATTGCTTCATCGTGCAGCTTTTGGTGTTTTTTTTTTCATTACAGCCCTTAGGAATTCTTCATTCTGCAGCTTTCGGTGTTTTCTTCACTGCGAACCATGTGGAGTTCTGCATTGTCCAGTCTTAGGGGTTTTCTACACCCCTTTTTTTCCCCGAGGTGAGCTTTATCGTTCAACTTTTGAGGTTCTCTTCACTGTGTTTCCCCTGGGGAGTGCTTCATCGTGCAGCTATTTGTATTTTCTTTGTGGCGACCCTGAGGAGATCATCATGCAGCTTTTGGGGTTCACTTCACCACGTATCCCTGAGGAGAGCTTCATCATGCAACTGTTGGTATTGTTTTCACCTTGTTGCCCCTGAGAAGTGCTTCATCTGCCAAGATTTGGCCAGCTTTTGTGGTTTTCTCTTCATCTGCCAGCTTTTGTTGTTCTCCACACCACGTTTCTACTGAAGAGTGCTTCATCATTCAACTTTTTGTGTTTTCCTCTCAGTGGCTCTTCAGGATTGATTATTTGTGGATTTTTTTTTGTGTGTGTGTGTGTGTTTTCTTCACCTTTTGGCCCCTGGGGAGTGCGTCATCGTGCAGCTTTTGTTGTTTTCTTCACTGTGACCACTGAGGAGTTCTGCATCATCCAACTTCTGGTATTCTGTTCAGCGCTTTTCCCTTGAGGAAAGGTTCATCGTGCAGCTATTCGTGGTTTCTTCACTACAACCCTGAAGAGATCTTCATCATGCAGGTTTTTAGGTTCTGTTCACCATGTTTTCCCTGAGGACTGCTTCATCGTGCCGCTTTTGGGGTTTTCTTCATTAGGGCCTTGAGGAGTTCTTCATTGTGCAGCTTTTGGTATTTTCTTTACTGTGGCCCTGAAGATTGCTTCATCATCCACCTTCTGGGGTTCTGTTCACCATTTTTCCCCTGAGGAGAGCTTCATACTGCAGCTTTTGGTGTTACCTTCCTTACGGCTCTGAGGAGTTCTGCATCATGCAGCTCTTGGGGTTCTCATCAGCATGTATTGCCTGTGGAGATCTTCATCATCCAACTTTTAGAATTGTTTTCACCTTGTTGCCCCTGAAAAGTGCTTTGTCTTCCAACATGTGGTGTGTTTTTTCTCTCGTTCCAGGCCCCAAGCTGCAGAACGCTGAGAAAAGTCTGGGTATGAAGCGTCCATCCCAGTCAGCTGTGCCCCAGGAGGAGGCTGGCAGGGCAGCCCGAAGGACCAGCGCCCTGCCCAGCATGCCCTTCCAACAAAGACATCGTGAACCTCCCGGAACCAGGGGTCCCACCAGCCTGACTCCGCTCAGGAGGTGCGCAGGAGCAAGAGGCAGAACCTGCGGGCACTGGACACTGCCCTGCAGGGCAAGCTCCACGCTCGCAGGTTGCGACCATGGAAAGGTGTGACAGAGGACCAGGGCCAGGCAGCTCGCTCCTCTGGTCCAAATAAATCCTCTTCCTAGCCCCAGTGTGGGAGTCATGCCCTGTTTGTGAATCACCAGCAGACTTGCGGTGGGCTGTGCCTGCAGGCTGGAGGGGGGTGGCAGGGAAGGGGTGTCCCCGAGAGGGAGGGGGGAGCGTGAGAGAAGAGCTGTGTGGTGCTTAGCTGCCGGCCAGGGTAAAGCAGAGGGAGGGATCAAACTGTGGATTCACTCCACTCATGTGAAGGCAGCACCACCACCAGAAGAGGAGAAGGAAGACCTGCCAGCAAAAGAAGCAAAAGAGACTTGGAGGCAAGTAGAACCGACCCAGGGCTGCTTAAAAGTTGCTGTTTAAAAGGACAAAGGGATTTCTGTGCTCATTATCATTTCCTTAACAGGCTCGGCTTCCAGTTCCAGTACTTGGACACTGAACTCTATAGTTCTGTTAGCTGTACATTTCACCTGCCCTGCAAACACAAACCTCACCAAGTTAGTTAGTGAAACAAGACATAGATAATATAGAGTCTTCCCTCAAATTAATAGCAATGGACAAGAACTATGAAGCCTTAAAGTGAGGCTCAAAGTCCCAAGGGGGTGAAATTGTAGTTCCAAAGCTGGGAAAAAGACAGGAAACATTGAAGAAAACAGGGAGGCCTGCAGCTTGTGTAGTCTTTCTATAGCTTGCGTAATGTTTTAGCTGAGAAGATAAGGGAAGAGAGAGACAGGGAGCCTGCAGCTAACAGCAGCAAGGAAGGGAAGGGATAAAAAGTAAAAAACAAGGAGAAAAAACTTGGAAAACTTTAACTTCTCCTTTGAAAAATTCTTACTGAATTACTAAGCAGAAGGCATTGAATTACACAGAATTAGAGTGTTTCCAGGGAACACTTCCTGAAAGTGGGAGAAAACAAAGGGTGAGGGGAGGGGTACTGGCTATGTGGCCATAATGCCAGGAAGATGTTGTCCCGGGGCTGGGAGACTCAGTGTGCGTAACTGGGGGCCAGGATGTGTCAAAAAGCCCGACGGGTCCCTCCCCAGGTTGGTCACTGTGCCGTGCTACTGTGCCCACAGGGTGACAGCTGGCTCTGGCCAAGTTGGGGAAGGCGGCAGTGGCAACCACTGGTACCGAAGCCAGGGGAGTCCCCCGTGGGTCAGCCTCAGCACCAAGCAGCCCATCCCGATGGGCCTGAGGTGGCCCTGCTGCCTCTCTCCTACTGCAGCTCAGACTCCCTCCCTGTTTTGCAGGCGGCAAGAGCTAGAACCGGGCAACTAGTCTGGAAAACACGGTACATGACTCCATCGTTCGCCCGGACGGGGGGCTTCCTCCCAGAGGGGTGCAGCTCAGTCACCCTCTCAATTTGCCCATGGACCCCCCAGCTGCTCCTGACACGGCTCAGGTGGCTGCAGGACAAGCAGCAGGACCAGCTGCAATGCCGAGGAAGGATGATTGTGGCATCTCGGGAAGACAAGACAAACTACTCTCTTCTATCAACACCAGCAAAAGGGTGGAAAAAACAAGTGGGCTCTCCAGAAACCAAGAGCAACCTCTTGGCTTGACAGCCTTCAAAGATTCAATAACCCAGATTCAGTGTAACAGGGCAGGACACAGGGATGAAGAGCTGCGCTCGGAGGTCAGCTCCTCCAGCCAGCCACCACAAATGGACTGCATTGTGCGTGAGCGTATTCTCGGCCAGATGGAGAGCTGCCTCAGACAAAAGGGAAGTTCCTGCGGCCTCTTGGGTCCCCTTCAGCATTTCCCAGCTGGACCAACAGGGAAAAAGGACTATCTTTGCCCCTGACAAAGAGTCCTGATGGCAGGTCTGCACCTGGAGGCACACAGGGTATGCTCATAGTAATAAGGAATGCACAGGGAAACTGGGCGGGTTCCCAGGAAAGAGCAGCAACCCAGGACTGACATTCCGGGCTCTACACAAGGCAAAAATATTGTTCCACCATCAAGGGGGATGACTGTTCACGAGAGATTACTGGAACCACAAGAGGCTCTATATCACTGGGAGGAGGTGTCCAAGGGGAGACATCCAGGGGACGCCCTGTCCCAGCCACCCCTGGAACTGTCCACGGCCCTTCCAGTGCTTCCCAGCCCGGCCAACAG
>NW_023306484.1:0-1352 GCF_011077185.1 Oxyura jamaicensis
GTTCAGACTAGATATCAGGAGGAGATTTTTCACTGAGAGGGTGGTTGAGCACTGGAACAGGCTCCCCAGTGAAGTAGTTAGTGCACCAAGCCTGTATGAATTTAAGAAACATTTGGACTGTGCACTAAAGTCACATGGTCTAAACTTTTGGGTAGACCTGTGTGGTGCCAGGAGTTGGACTTGATGATCCTTATGGGTCCCTTCCAACTCGGAATATTCTATGATTCTATGATTCTATGAATTCATCAGAATTTCATGATCACTCTATACATCACTGTCCTCTAATAACATAGTTCAGCTAAAAAGAGAGAATACTATTTCCTTAGAATTTAGAACTCCTCTTCATTTATAGCTATCGATCCGAACTTATACTGCACAAGTCTCTGAGCCAAAAATGCAGCAGAACTCAGTGTGGAATATTTAAATACTAAGCATACAAGAGATGTCAAGAGAGTCAATGTCCTGGTTTCAGCTATGATAGAGTAAATTTTCCTCCTAGTAGCTGGTAGGGTGCTGCGTTTGTGATTTAAGATGAGAATAATGTTGATACCACGCTGATGTTTTAATGTTTGGCTAAACAACTCCAGCTGTACGAAGAAAGTCTTTCATCTTCCCTACAGGCCTGCGTCTCTGCTGTGGAGAAACTTTCTGAAGAGGTCCAGCAACTTAGACAGAATTTCTCTTCCTCTCCACCTGTATGAACCAGCGTCTCTGCTATTAGGGGTAAGCGTCCCTCCATGCAAGGAAGACGATATGGTAGGTACACACCCCTGTGGTTTTACCTATGTTTTACCATGGAGAGGACAGGAGAAAATGGCATGGAAAATCTACCTCAACCCTAGAGGCATGGGTACATGAGTTGCAAAGAAAAACACTCAGGAAAAAGGGGTTCTCTGAAAAGCTTGCTGATCCAATTTCCAGCAAGCAGTCCTCCAGACACAGAAATGAAAATTCTGACCAGGACTAGAGGGGCGCTGCCTCCAGCCGGGGGAGGAAAGGGTCAGAAGAGTTTATTGGACTATGTGGATTCAGTGGCCTGGCACGTCAGACGCACAGAAGTATAAACCTTTAGTAGACGTGGGTGCACAGTGGACTGTAATGCCATCAAGCTTTAAAGGGCCAGAACCCATCAGTATTTATGGAGTGACGGGGGGATCCCAGCAGTTAACTGTATTGGAGGCTGAAGTGAGTCTAACCGGGAATGAGTGGCAAAAGCACTGTATTGTGACTGGCCCGGATGCTCCGTGCATCCTTGGCATAGACTGTCGTAGAAGAGGATATTTTAAGGACCCAAAAGGGTTCCGCTGGGCTTTTGGCATAGCTGCCTTAGAGACAGAGGGCATTGAACAATT
>NW_023306485.1:0-1072 GCF_011077185.1 Oxyura jamaicensis
TAAGAGGCGCTGTACGTGTTGTCTCGTCTCCTTGTTAGGGTTTGGCTCAGTGTTACGATCAGAGTGACGTTTAGAGTTGTTTGGAGAGAGCGAAGACGCAGAGTCCTGTTGTGTGTGGGGCTGCGTAAAGGTTCTCCAAGGGCATTGAGGTGTACCCACATGCTTTTTCTGGGAGCACTTTTTGATGGGAGAAAGTGGCGCCGTACCTGTTCTCTTGTGTCCTTCCTAGCGTTTGGTTCAGTGTTCCCATTAAGGTTAAGCATAAGGTTGTTTGGAGAGAGCGAAGGCGCAGAGTGCTTTTTTGTGTGGGGTTGCGTGAAGGTTCCCCAAGGGCATTGAGGTCTACCCAAATGCTTCTGCTGGGAGCATTTTTGATGGGAGAAATTGGTGTCATATCTTGTCTCTTGTGCTTCTTAGGGTTCGGCTCAGTGTTCCGATGAGAGTTAGGTTTAGAGTTGTTTGGAGAGAGCGAAAGCGCGGAGTCCTGTTGTGTGTGGGGTTGCGTAAAGGTTCCCCAAGGGCATTGAGGTGTATCCAAATGCTTTATTTGGGAGTACTTTTTGATTGGAGAAAGTGGCACAGTACCGGTTCTCTCGTGTCCTTCTTAGGGTTCGGCTCAGTTTTCCGATTAGAGTGACGTTTAGAGTTGTTTGGAGAGAGCGAAGATGCAGAGTCGTGTTGTGTGTGGGGTTGCGCAAAGGTTCCCCAAGGGTATTGAGGTGTACCCAAATGCTTTTGCTTTGGAGCACTTTTTGATTGGAGAAAGTGGCGCCGTACCTGTTTTCTCATGTCCTTCTTAGGGCCCGGCTGAGTGTTCCGATCAGAGTTACGTTTAGAGTTGTTTGGAGGGAGCAAAGCAGCAGAGTCCTGTTGTGTGTGGGGTTGCGTAAAGGTTCCCCAAGGGCATTGAGGTGTACCCAAATGCGTCTGCTGGGAGCACTTTTTGATGGGAGACTGTGGCGTCGTACCTGTTCTCTCGTGTACTTCTTAGGAGTCGGCTCAGTGTTCTGATGAGAGTTACGTTTAGAGTTGTTTGGAGAGAGCGAAGAGGCAGAGTCCTGTTGTGTGTGGG
>NW_023306486.1:0-4340 GCF_011077185.1 Oxyura jamaicensis
TTTTGTTTAGTTATTCCCTTTCCCCCTCCCTCTTCCCCTTTCCCTTTTTTCCCTTTAGTTGAATTGTTTAATTAATAATAATATTTCCTTAATATTATTTTTTCTCTTTTATTAAATTATCCTTATCTCAACCCGTGAGTTGTTCTTTCCTTTACTTCTTCCCCTCCCCATCTGAGGAGGGGGAGTGAGAGAGCGGTTGTGGTGTTCAGCTGCCTAGCACGGTAAAACCACCACAGATATCCCAAATTTTCTGGCAATTCTATTTCGTCCTCTTCCCTATTTTTAGATAATTTCAGGCACCTTTGCCCAATGATACAGGCTGAACAACATCTCCTGAGTTTAGGTTGTTTTCCCTGTTCTATCTCCAGAGCCAATACTAAGGGGCCCTGTGGGGCTAAGTTTATTCCACAGTCTTTTTGCCATTCAGGATGATTTCTTAACGTAAAGAACATATCTGCATACATCACTTCATCCCACTTCCCTTCCCGCCTTAGGAAGAGCATTAACTGTAACAGAGTATTATAATGTATAGTCCAATTAAGAGGCCACTTTTCCCTGTCCTCCAGAATATAGAGAGGCCACCATTGGTTGCAATACTTAATTAAAGTCTTATGATTAACATTTCCTCTGGGTGGCCCACCAATATCTTTCCAGTGGGCCAAGGTACAACCCAGAGGTGTCTTTTTATCAATGGTATTCAAAGTTGCTCCCATTATGATGTCTTTTTCTCAGTTTCTTACGCTTCGTCTGTCTCCAGCCATATTCCTCGAGGAATAGCGGAACCGCAGATCAGGACTCTGCACTCGCTTTGCAGCAATGCTGCGTCTCACACACACAGCCCAATCACGCAATCACACAGAGAGGCCCCTTACACTTTTCACTCAAGGAACACAAAACAACTATCATTAGTATAAATAGTAACACACTTATTACAACAATAACTAAAGTCACATTTCCCAGCATACATCATGATCAGTTAAGCATATTCCATTATTCAATGTCAAGAACAAATTCAGAGTCAAAGTACCAGAACAAATCCAAACCTAAAACAATGCAGAACGTCTACAAAACAAAGTACTAACTAGATCATGTGGACTCCCAGTGACTAGTAGGACGGCACCCAATGTAGAACGTCTTCTATGCTTCACAGGTACCTTCCAAAACAATGGTATAACAACAAAATCAAATTCCAAAAAGAATACCTTTGCAAAAGATGGTCCTTGTCTGTCCCTGCAGTGAGCCAGTCAAGGCGAGGAGTCCCTCTAAGAAACTTCCGGGGTCCTGTGTCTCAGCAGCTCCTGCAGCTGGACAGTGTCCCACCTGGCTCACCAAATGGATGCAGAGAAAACTCAATAAGTAAAGTTATTAAGCAGGTATTCTTTATTACAGCACTGGGTGTGGGGGGGACCGCTCCACCTAACACACATACCAAGGGTTACTACCAGGGTGCTTATATTAATGGATATATAGATATTCATCTCACTTCCCCATAAGTCTCTTGCATATTCATCAGGTCTCCAAAGAATCATTAACATAGGTTCCTGCCCCTATTCGCATGTGCGCTGGAGTCCTTGGGTGGTTGTCTGGCATACTCTGGTGGTCTTTTGATGAAGGTCAGAAGTCTTCCTCACTGCTGAACTTCTGACCCTTCCTTTCTTTTACAAACTTCAGCAGTCAAGCCAGTTCTTGCTGGTTCCATTATCTGTGTGTATGAAGTCTTTTCTTCCCTTATCTTTTAGGGTCATCCCGTCCTCATACTCCCTGCCTCAGTCCTGTCCTTGTGGTTGATATACAACATACTCCCTGTGTTATCACAGAATCACAGAATAGTCTAGGTTGGAAGAGACCTCCAAGATCACCGAGTCCAACCTCTAAAACCTGCAAAAAACCTGCAGGTTAGCTAAAACCTGCAAAATCAACATGCTTTCCCTTGTTCCCTGTCTCAGAAGCACAGCTCCTCTTGGCAGCACAGCTATCTGTGTTGCATTGGATGTTCAAAGGGAGAATTCCCACTAGACACTGTGCAACCGATGCTACATGGAAGAAGTGGGTAGAGTTAATTACGCAGTGGGCTTGAACAGGGAACCCAACCTCTCAGGAATCCTGGAAAAGATCATAGGCTGACGGGAAGGCAGACATTTCAAAGTATAGACTGAAGAGGTAACTCGTGCTGAAGAGGCACCATATAATGAGTAGCCAGAGGACAGAAAGCAGTATGTGTTCACTGACGGATCCTGTCATGGATGGTAAGGAGCCATCAGAAATGGAAAGCTGCTGTGTGGAGTCTCACTCAACAAGTTGTGGAAGCCATGGAAGGGGAAGGTGAGTCGAGTCAGTATGCAGAAATGAAAGCCATACAACTGGCCCTAGAGATTGCTGAAAGAGAAAAATGGCCAGTACTGTATCTCTACACTGAGTCATGGACGGTGGAAAATGCTCTGTGGGGGTGGTTACAGCAATGGAAACAGAGAAAACAGCAGTGCAGGGGTAAACCTATCTGGGCTGCTACACTATGGCAAGATATTGCTACCCAGGTAGAGAAACTGGCCATAAAAGTATGTCATGTAGATGCTCACATGCCCAAGATTTGTGCCACCAAAAAATGTCAGAATAATGAAGAGGCTTCGAAAACTGAAGTGGCTCAGTTGGACCTGGACTGGGGACGTAAGGGTGAGTTGTTTGTAGTTCAATGGGTCCGTTTTAGTGAGGTCCTCATGTTGATCAACTGCAGAGAGGGCTCCTGGCAGGGAGGCAGACGGAGCTAACCCCTAAGAACTCCCCCAATAATGTGGTGCAGAGCCGTTTGGTCAGAGCCCCAGCACACACACACACACACACACACATGCACACAACAAGCAGGCAGGAGCCGTCCTTGTGCTGCACTGATGTGCTGAGGGCAGAGCCAGGGGTGACAGCAGCCAACTCCCGGACGGTATAAAAGCAGTCCCTAGGGAGCACCGCGAACAGGACACACAAACAGGATGCACAAACAGGATGCGCAAACAGGACAGGACCGGCTTAGCAGTTAGAACAGGCAGTTCAGGCGACTGCCCACGAGAGGAAAGGGGCTGGACCCTCATCTCAGCTCGAAGCAGAAGGAGGCGTCTGCCTCCAACACCCATGGTGCCACCAACCCCCACAGTGTCCCTGGGTAATAGATTTGAGGCTCTCGGGCAGGAAAAGGAAAAGGATGAGGGTGTGGACAGTAGTCAGAACCCGGGCCCCGAGAAGCATGTCAGGGTTGAGGGAAGTACCGAGCATCGGGAGTGGGGCCAGACAGGGCGCTTCATCAAAACCAGTGCCACAAAGAAAGGGCAAAGAGTCTTAGTGATTGGGGACTCCTTGCTGGGGTGCGCTGAGGCTCCCGTTTGCTGCCTGGATAACTTCTCCAGAGAGGTGTGTTGTCTTCCTGGAGCATGTGTCAGAGATGTTAGGCAGGCTCTGTCGCAGCTCATTAAACAGGAGGACTACTATCCTCTTATTGTCATTCAGGCTGGGTCCCAGGAAGCTGCAACAACAAAAAATGAGTAATATTAAAAATGACTTTGCAACCCTTGGAAGGATGTTGAAGGGATTGGGGGTGCAGGTAGTGTTCTCATCTGTCCTCCCGATGGGTGACCGGGACCCAGAAAGGAGGAGAACAGGACAGGTAAATGACTAGCTGAAGGGATGGTGTCTGGACCAAGGCTTTGGGTATTTCGATCTGGAACAGGCCTTTGAGAAGCCGTGTATGTGGGCTGCTGACGGACTTTGGCTCAGCAAGTGGGGCACAAGTGTATTGGGGAACAAGCTGTGATGGTTTCGCTCGGGTGGGTGACCGAGCTCCACCACAACCGCTCTCTCACTCCCCCTCCTCAAAGAGGAACAGGGAGAAAATACGATGAAAGGGGCTCAAGGGTTGAGATCACTCAGTAATTATTGTGATGGGCAAAACAGACTCAGCATAGGGAGATAGTAAGATTTATTGCCTATTACTAACGAGCTAGAGAAGTGAGAAACAAAGGAAAGAAACCAAAAGCACCTTCCCCCCCCATCCACCCTCTTCCACCTCCTCCCCCCGAGCGGCGCAGGGGAACGGGGGAATGGGGATTATGGTCAGTCTATAGAAATTCTTCTCTGCCACTCCTTCTTGGTCACTCTCGTCCCCTGTGCTGTGGGGTCCCACCCACGGGATGCAGTCCTTGCTGAACCGATCCAGCGTGGGCAGCAGCTCTTCAAGAACTGCTCCAGATATGGGTCCATACCACGGGGTCCATCCCTCGGGAGCACACTGCTCCAACCTGGGTCCCCCACGGGCAGCAGCTCCTGCCAGGTCACCTGCTCCTGCGTGGGCTCCTCTC
>NW_023306487.1:0-1016 GCF_011077185.1 Oxyura jamaicensis
TTCCAGAGCACATTGGCCATGGCTTTTGGCAGAGTGGTGGAGATGTACCCCAGGTTGAGGAGGGCGAGGTTGAGGAGGAAGAAGTACATGGGGGTGTGGAGGCGGTGGTCACAGACTACGGCAGTGAGGATGAGGCCGTTGCCCAGGAGGGCAGCCAGGTAGATATCCAGGAAGAGCGCAAAGTGCAGGAGCTGCAGCTCCCATGTGTCTGTGAATGCCAGCAGAAGGAAGCCACTCACAGAGCTGCTGTTGGGCATTTGCTGACTTTGGTCACAGTTGCCTTTTGAAAAGGAGAAGGCAGAAAATGTTAGAATAGACTTCTCTGAGGAAAACCTATTGCAAGTCTTAGTGCACTCTCATCCCAAGCCTCTCTGTGCAGGAGGGCTTTCTGCACCTCTATCGCACTGGAGAAGGGATTGCTGTGGGCTCCAGAGGAGTCCTTCCTGCTGTGCAGCAGTCGGGAAGCAGGAACATGGGGGAAACTCAAGTTCAGGCCACTTAGGAGATCCATGACCTTGGCGGTGTTGTTGCAACGAACACCTCCACCCCCAGTGTAGAGCAAGGCAGATTTTCTTATGCTTAGTGCAACAATCACACTCTTGTGTTTCCCAGTAAGTGGAGACAGCTGAAAACAGAGAAGCCCCAGTCCACGTGCAGATGGACAGAATCCTCACCTTGTTTTGAGGTGTCTGAGCAGGATCTCAGCTCTTTCCTCCTAACCAGGGCTGCAGAGGCCTCACTCCAGCTGCCCACAGACAGCCATCCAGCAGCACGAACATGGCCTTAGCACAGAGCCATCTTCTCCTTGGGGCACCTGGACAATACAAGGATGCCACAAGAGCTGCATCATGCTGGAGAGCAGCCTGCAACACAGGATGACACCCAACAGACAGAACTGAATAGCAACAAGCTAGGGTGTCCCAGCATCCAGCTGCAGCTCCTGCAGTGTCTGGAGGAGGTTTGTCCACTCTGCTCTTGGATAGCCAGGGGCACCTGGCTTAGGGCACTGCAAGGGG
>NW_023306488.1:0-4472 GCF_011077185.1 Oxyura jamaicensis
GGTGTGATACCACTGCTGTTCTAGCTACAAGTGCAGAGCGCAGCACTATATGGGCTGCTGCAGGGAAAGTTAACATCCCAGCCAGACCCAGTACAACGGGACAGGTGAATGACTGGCTGAGGGGATGGTGTCTGGACCAAGGATTTGGGTATTTCAATCTTGGGCAGTCCTTTGAGAAGCTGGGTATGTGGGCTGCTGATCAACTCCAACTCAGCAAGTGGGGCACAAGTGTGTTGGGGAGCAAGCTCTCTGGGCTGATTAGCAGGGCTTTAAACTAGGTTTGATAGGGGAAGGGAGGGGAGCTAAAACTGACAGAGAAGGGCTGGGGGAAGTTGTCACTGCTGTCACTGTTAAGATATTAGCGAACAACCTGTGAGTTGTCCCATAGGATTGTCTGAGGGCTCCTCAGTGAAGGTAACGATCCCGATACCCCGTCCGGAATCTTCTTCTTGCATCCCCCCAGGGGTAACTGCACCTGCTGCTTCCCTAAAGTGCCTGTATACCAATGCGCGGAGCATGGGAAATAAACAGGATTAGCTTGAGATCTGTGTTCGGTCACAGGGCCACGATCTCGTTGTGATCACTGAGACGTGGTGGGACAGCTTGCATGACTGGAATGCTGTCATGGAGGGCTATGCCCTTTTTAGGAAAGACAGGCTGGAGAAGTGAGGGGGTGGGGTTGCCCTTAATTAGAGTGTACCCAGCTCCACCTGGGGGAGGGTGAAGGACAAGTGGAGAACTTGTGGGTGAGAATTAAGGGGTGGGCTGGTATGGGGGACACTGTAGTGGGGGTGTACTACAGGTCACCAGATCAGGAGGAGAAGGTTGATGAGGCCTTCTACAAGCAGCTGGTAGTAGCCTCATGATCATGAGCGCTGGTCCTCATGGGGGACTTCAATTACCCAGACATCTGTTGGGTAAACAACTTGGCCAGGCACGCGCAGTCCAAACGGTTCCTACAATGCGTTGAAGACAATTTTCTGACGCAGGTGGTGGAGGAGCCGACGAGGCGGGGGGTGCTCCTGGACCTTATCCTTACCAACAGGAATAGGCTTGTTGGGGATGTAAAGGTTGGGGGCAGCTTGGGATGCGGCGACCATGAGATGGTGGAGTTCAAGATGGAACTTGGTGGAAGAAGTAAGTCTAAAATCAGGATTGCTACCCTGCACTTTTGGAGAGTCAACTTCGACCTCTTCTGGGAACTGTTTGGGAGTATCTCATGGGCTAGGTTGCTAGAAGGCAAGGGTGCTTGTGAGAGCTGGGCTACATTTAAGCAGCACTTCTTCCAAGCTCAGGATCCCTAAGAGTGGAAAATTGTAGAAGGAGGGCAGGAAACCTGCGTGGATGAGCAAGGATCAAAGATCTTATCAAAAGATACCCTTATCAAAAGATACCCTTATCAAAGATCAGAAGGAAGAGGAAGGTCTATGAAATGTGGAAAAAGGTCCCGTCCTCTTGGGAGGAGTATAGAAGTGTTGTCAGAGCCTGCAGGAACACGACAAGGAAGGCTAAAGCCCACCTAGAGTTGAGGCTTGCTAAAGAGATAAAGGATAATAAGGTGGGTTTTTTTGTTTGTTTGTTTTTTGTTTGTTTGTTTGTTGTTTTTTTTTTAAGTATGTGAACAGTAAAAGGAAGACTAGGGATAATGTGGGTCCCTTGTTGACAAGGTACCCACGACAAGGTCCCTGGGAACGGGAGACGCCGAGAAGGCAGAGATACTGAATGCTTTCTTTGCTTCAGTCTTTGCCTCAAGGACTCCGCCCCGGGACTCCTTGACCCTGGTGGGAGGACAAAGGGTCTGGGAAATGGAGGGCTGTGTTGGGTCTGTCTGGGATGGAGTCACCTTTCCCTGCAGCAGCCCACACAGTGCTGTGCTCTGCACTCATAGCTGGAACAGCACTGGTATCACTCCAGTGTTGTGTCTATTGCTGCATAGTGCTGGCACAACATCAGAACTCCTTCCAGGCCCCCAAGAGCCAGCAGGCTGGGGGTGGGCAATTGATGGGGAGGGGACATCACCAGGGCAGCTGACCTAACCCAACCAAAGGGATATTCCATAACACCTGATGTCACACTCAGCAATAAAAGGGGGGCTCTCGTGGGGGAGGGTCTCTCCTGAACAACCGGTATGCGTTTTGAGGCCCTGCTTCCCGGGACGTGGCCGAACATTGTTCGTTGATGGGAAGTAGAGAATAACTTTTTTTTTTCTTTCTCTCTGTGCTTCCGCGCGGCCTTGTTGTTTCTTTTGTTTCTCTTTCTCCCCATTCCCCTTTCCTTTAATTAAATCATTCTCATCTCAAACCTCGAGCTCTTTGTGTTGTCTTTTCTCCCCCTTCCTCTTTGAGGAGGGGGGGAGTGAGAGAGCGGTTGTGGTGGAGCTCGGCTGCCCACTCGAGTAAAACCATCACAAGGGCTCCCCCCTGGTTGACAAGAGAGTAGTTCGGGAGCGTCTGAGTGGGCTCAACGCACACAAATCCATGGGTCCCGATGGAATGCATCCACATGTGCTAAGGGAGCTTGCAGAGGTGATTGCCGAACTGCTCTCTATTATCTTTGAAAGGTCCTGGAGAACAGGAGAGGTGTCTGAAGACTGGAAGACAGCCAATGTCACTCTGGTCTTCAAGAAGGGCAAGAAGGAGGATCTGGGAAACTACAGGCCAGTCAGTCTCACCTCTGTCCCTGGAAAGGTGTTGGAAGAGCTTGTTCTGGATGCCATCTCCAAGCAATTGGAAGAGAAGAAGGTTATGAGGAGTAGTCAGCAGGGATTCACCAAGGGGAAATCGTGCTCGACCAACCTCGTTGCCTTCTATGATGGCATCGCCAGCTGGGTAGATGGGGGGAGAGCGCTGGATGTCATCTACCTTGACTTTAGCAAGGTTTTCGATACTGTCTCCATGACATCCTGATAGCAAAGCTGAGAAAGTGTGGGATAGATGAGTGGACAGTAAGGTGGGTTGAGAACTGGCTGACTGGCCGAGCTCAAAGGGTGGTGATCGGGGGTGCAGAGTCTGGCTGGAGACCTGTGACTAGCGGTGTTCCCCAGGGGTCGGTGCTGGGTCCAGTCTTTTTCATCATCTTCATCGACGACCTTGATGAGGGAATAGTGTCTGCCCTCAGCAAGTATGCCGATGACACAAAGCTGGGAGGAGTGGCTGACACGCCAGAAGGCTTGTGCTGCCATTCAGCGAGACCTGGACCGGCTGGAAAGATGAGCAGGAGGAAACCAAATGAGGTTTAATAAGAGCAAGTGTAGAGTCGTGCACCTGGGAAGGAACAACCGGAAGTATCAGTACAGGCTGGGAGACGACCTACTGGAGAGGAGCTCTGTGGAGAAGGACCTGGGGGTCCATGAGCCAGCACTGTGCCCTCATGGCCAATAGGGCCAATGGGATCCTGACATGCATTAAAAGGAGCGTGGCCAGCAGGTCAAGGGAGGTGATCCTCCCCCTCTACTCTGCCCTGGTCAGGCCTCACCTGAAGTACTGTGTCCAGTTCTGGGCTCCCCGGTACAAAAAAAGACAGGGATCTCCTGGAAAGAGTCCAGCGGAGGGCCACAAAGATGATACAGGGCCTGGAGCATCTTCCCTATGAAGAAAAGCTGAGAGACCTGGGTCTGTTCAGCCTTGAGAAGAGAAGGCTGAGAGGGGATCTTATCAGTGTGTATAAATACCTGAGGTGTGGGAGAGAGGAATTTGGCCAACCTCTTTTCAGTGGTTTGTGGGGACAGGACAAGGGGCAATGGCCACAAAATGGATTACAGGAAGTTTCACACCAACATGAGAAAGTACTTCTTCACAGTGAGGGTGACTGAGCACTGGAACAGGCTGCCCAGGGAGGTTGTGGAGTCTCCTTCCCTGGAGATATTCAAGGCCTGTCTAGATGTCTACCTGGGCAACCTGCTCTAAGGAACCTGCTTTGGCAGGGGTGTTGGACCCAATAATCTTTCGAGGTGCCTTCCAACCCCTTCAGTTCTGTGATTCTGTGTGATTCTGTGAGGGTCTTTAGGTGTCTATTCATGGTTCAAATTACTATAAATCATCTCCAGCACAGCAAATTCCCTTTCTCCATGGTGGTCCACTTGCCTACTTGATATACAATATCTTCCTTGTGGGGATGCCTTTCTTTCACAGCTGCCAGGAGTCACCTCCAGAGGCTGAGAACCTGTGCCTCTCTCCCAATTACTCTGTCAATGAGCCTTTCTCTAGAGAGGGATCCCAGCTGCTTGGCTTCACTGCCTTCTAGTTGTTGGCTATTGGCCCCAGCATCCAAGCATCGAAGCAGCCAGATGAGGATGTGCTCACCTGGATGACGACTGAAATCCTTTCTTATTTCTCACAACTCACTCAGAGATAGGGAGGTTTCTGATTCATTTATGATTTCCATCTCTTCTCCCTGATGTCATTGTGATGACCCTACTTTAGAGCTGCCTTCCTTTTAACCATTGTCTACAAGAGTAAAACTCTAGTAACAAA
>NW_023306489.1:0-5391 GCF_011077185.1 Oxyura jamaicensis
GTACTGCTTATCTCGTACTGCTTGGTGAAGGATCGAGTACAAGTATAACCAATATATCTAAGAGAAAACGTATAGTTATGATTGGTGAAAAGTTTTCCCGTCTCCGTTTAAAGTAATAGGCTCCGAGAAATTCAGCGCTTGTGCTCAGTGATGGGTGGTCGCACCTTGGAGGCGGGTAGTTTTTGGGATGGAGGTGTGTTTTGGTATTATAATGATATTATAATGAGCAAAAGTACACTAGAGTACAGCATTTGTCAAAACATGACAGGTCGTTGGCTCAGGGTAGCAAAAAGTGCGGCTTATCGGTCTTGGTGTGCACAAGAACAATCGAGTCCCCACCTGGTCACAGAGCCTAGCCGTGGTGTCTCCACTCCACTCTATGCTCCGTGCTGTTCCTTAGAGCCAGCACACCAGGTTTCCCCAGTGTGATAGCATCTAAGGTTGGAAGCCTAGGGAACGCTCGGGTAATGCAGCTACGCCCTACCCTAAAAGCCTCTTCAATGCTGTACATTTTCTTTAAAATATGAATGTTAGTTTTATTTTCCTAGTTACTTTAGGCAATTGCACCACATAATCCACCCTGTGACTATAGTCACTCAAGCTTCACGACATTTGGAATATATTGGGGATATCACATACATTCTCGAGACGAGGTTTATCGAGTGTATGTACATTGTGCAGGGATGCTAAACATTTCACCATAATCCAGAGTTTAACATAGAAACTAATTGTCAGTATAAAGCATAATACAGTGAGTATTAAAAAAACAACAACAGGGTGAAGCATCTGTTGAAGATTCCCATGGCAGCTGGTGACCATCCAAACAGTGTCCCACCAATGGTGTCTTTCATCTCTCTTCCATTTTCTTGAATTTGTCTCATCAGCTGCTTCAAGTCCTCATGTATCAGCAATTTCTTCACCAAGGTGACGTTCATTCCAATAGGAGTAGGCAGCAGATCATGAAGCAGAATATAATTGGATGCAATCAGTTGATAAGAGGTTACAGGAGCAGAGTAACTAAAATCACATCCTAGAATTTTGGTAAAATTACACTCGAGGGTTTCATTAGGATGTATCTCAAAGTGGCAAATATTTTGTTCAGTGTCAAGACAAATGTCTTGGGCTTCGAGTGTGTTATTCTCACAGATGAAGCCTTTTTGTTCACGCACAATACACGCATTCACATCAATTGTTTGCCACTTTCCTCCCTTTTGATCAGCCCATACTTTATGCTCCTTAGGATAAAGTATAGTTCCATTATGATTGAGTCCTAATGCAATGACTGGATATACATTGTATACGGTGGCATTACTTATACTAATTGCCACCATGCTTGAAACTCCTTTTCAAATTCTGAAGCATTATCTCAAATCAATTCTTGAATTTCAGTGGGTAAAGTTCCTCCTTCTCCCTCTCTAATAATAGCTGCTGCTACAGATTGTATCCATAACTGTGCTTGGATGCAGCTCAAGGCAAGGGAGGTATTGTCTTGAGTTTTTCCAAGGGCATTTACAATTAATTGATGACTCCTAAGGCCAATAAGGATGATTTTATTGGTCGTTCCAATTTCCTTAGGTTTTTTGTAGTAGCAGTTATTCTACTCATTAGGACCTTAGCATCAATGCTATTTAATATACCTAATCCTGTTCCCAATAATCCAGTTGCATCCCGTGGCATGCGCCGAGATTGTTTCAGAGAACGTCCGTATAACCATGCTAACCAGTTGGTGTAAGCAGTTCTCAAAAAGGTGGTACATTTTGAGTTGATTTCTAAGATGTTAATGTGCAGCACTAGCTCTACCCTTTTTAGGGACCAGCTGGGGTTAAAGAGAATTTGTTGTTGTCCCACATTTTTAATTATGTGAGGACCTGTGTTGAAGATGGAAGGAGTTAGACCAATGGGAGGCCGAGTTGGTTCATTTTCAAATATCTGCGAGGGCAGAGGCTTCTTATCCTTTGCAGTCGATTAAGATGTTTCTGTATTAATCATAAATTCAAATAGTAATTCTGTGTCACTGTAACCCCAAAGACAGTACACAATTACCAGCAATCAAAAATTGGTTCAGTTATTTTGTTACAATCAGTACTATAATTTTGTGGTCTGGTAGAATCAGCATAATCTGTCTTTCAGTCGGCCTATTGTAAGTAGATCCTTTAGTTATTCGGCAACCGATTTGTATTGTCTGGCCAGACGTGGCTTGAAGTTCAGCCATTCTTAGGGAATCGTTCCAACTCCATTCATCTTTTGAAAATATTTACTCCTATGTAAAACTAAAGTAGAGAGATTTAGATCCTTTTTCTTTTGAGATGTTCCAGTGATTGTGCTATACTGTGACAACGCATGATTAGATGTCACAGTGAAACACCTCAGCTCCATGCACAACCACAGTATCTAAGTTCCTTTAAGGTCTGTAATTGCTGCTGGCAGGGTCAAACCACAACAGTCTTTTTATCCCATCAACCCTCAAAAACTATTGCAATGCAAGTGGAAAAGTTCGCCATCCTAATAAAGAAGGACGTGAGAGAATAGTTGAATTAGCAGAAGATCCCAATCTGATTATAATTCCCGTAGTAAAAGACTATTTCACCGGGTGCTTGCAGAATAGTTTAGAGCTCCAAATAGCATTGACGGGATTCGACGGACAGGTTGATACACACCATCCACCTCATAAAATGTTCTCCTTTTATAATAATATAAAAATTGAAGAGCGGCTGTTGTACCAATGTCAACCAGTGAATGGGCAGACGGTCTTTACAGATGGGTCCGGAAAAACAGACAAAGATGTAGAAATTTGGGAAGAAGGTGGAAAGTGGTAACACCATACTGAGCGGATCCAAGGTTCCCCTCAGACAGTCGAATTACATGCTATTGTAATTGCTTTTAAGCACTGGCCAACCGTACCTTTGAATATTGTATCTGACTTGCAATATGCTGTAGGTGTCGCTTAGTGCATTGAGAGGGCATATTTGAGACATATCCCAAAGGAATACTCGTTTCTAAAATTTAAGGAGCTGTTATTTTTGGTAGAGCAGTGAGTGCACCCATATTGTATTATTCACATGCAGAGCCACACCATGTTACCCGGTATTTTTGTAGAGGGTAACGCACACGCTGACCAGCTAATATGACCCTGACTGCCCCAATGCCTAAGGTGCTGGAGCAAGCACGGTTATCCCATGCTTTTTTCCATCAATCCGCCAAAGTTTTGGCAAAACAATTCACTATATCGATCACTGAGGCCAAATTGATTGTCCAAACGTCTTGACTGTCAACAACATGTTTCAACCCCATCTTTAACAGTAAACCCTAGAGGTCTATGGTCCCTACAGTTATGGCAGACCAATGTAACGCATATTCCAAAATTTGGTCGCTTGAAATATGTTCGCGTATCGGTAGACACTTCCTCTCATGCTATTTGGGCGACAGCTGTGGTGGGTGAAACTAGTCGCCATGTCCAGGCTCACTTCTGTGTCACTTTCACAGCGCTAGGCATCCCAAAGGAAATAAAAACCAACAATGGCCCCGCCTATACTAGTCACTCCCTTCAAACCTTTTTTCCAACTTGGGGACAGGTCAAGCCATTGTTGAGCGCACACATCTCACCTTGAAAGCACTGCTAAATAAACAAAAAGGGGGAGACACCCAGGAAACACCACAGAACAGGTTGGGAAAGGCACTATACTTAATGAATCACCTATCATTACCCTTTCCTCACCAAGAGGTACCGCCCATAGTAAAACATTACAAAAATATGAATTCCATGCTGTCACAGGTGCCACAATCAGAGCAGTCCTTAGTAATGGCAAAAAAATTAAATACAGGTCTCTGGGAGCGACCCCAGCCTCTAATAACTTGGGCTCGAGGGTATGCTTGTGTCTCCACAGGTCACGGACCAAGATGGGTACCAGCAAGGGGGATAAGGCCGTGGTTGGCCTCCTCCTCACAATTGCTGCTGTCATCGGTTATTGCCAGCCCTGGGTCTCCATCCAACCATGCCGCAACATCTGGGTCACCCTCACCAACATGACAGGACAAGAAGTGATGTGCCCGTCCCTGGCTAGTGCTAATGACCCGTTTACGACATGTCTGGTGGGGATCCTGGCAGATAACAAAGATTGGACTGTCTACTTGCAGCAAGCACCCCTAGAGCCACAGGAATTAGATATCCTGGGATAGTGTAACAGCCACATCATGTGTAAGGTTCAATTACATGGGCAAAAAACAAACCATGAAACAAACTGTCAGCGTCACGCTCGCTCCTTATTGCAATGCATCTCTTTGGTGCAATTATACAAAACTATAATAGCATCATTCCTTGTGCCAGGAGCCGCTCTGCTTGGCTGGGGAATCAACTGTGGAGTGGACACCCTAGGTGCACCCCGAGCATTTTCCTCGGAGGGGTCTCCACTCTCAGCCGCTCATCACGGGAGTAGACAAGGACCTCCTGAAGCCGTGACAAATTATTTTAAGTGATATTTTCTTGTGGTATGAATGAAAAATGAAAGAGGCCTCTTTGCGTGACTGTGTGATTGTGCTGTGCAAGTGAGATGCAGCATCGCTGCGAAGCAACATCCCTAGTGCTTAGTGGCTTGTTGACTAATGTAGATTCTAGCAGGCACACTACTTTACAATCGTAATTCTGCTTGTGATTTTCACCCTGTTGCTTATTGTACCTTGCTTATTGCAATGTCTGCAGTGCTTGATA
Organism: Oxyura jamaicensis; assembly: GCF_011077185.1. Classification (NCBI taxonomy): domain Eukaryota; kingdom Metazoa; phylum Chordata; class Aves; order Anseriformes; family Anatidae; genus Oxyura; species Oxyura jamaicensis. The sequence goes on from NW_023306489.1 coordinate 4,706, forward strand.
GGAAAATATATAGAAAGCGTTTGGTTGGTTGAAAATAAAAAAGGGGGAATTGTTGGAAAGGGATTCGCAGGTGGCTTTGCGCTGTTTCACACATTTCTGAATTAGAGATAATGAGGAAATAAGTGGTAGAAACAAAAACTTGAGCAAGGTCGAGATAAATTAACTTGGCTGCAGTGGTAAAGATGAGCTTTGGGCAGTGGCCAATTGCTGGCTGGCTGGAGGCGCGTCTGAGGGTCTCTAACCAATTGTATGATGGATTCGGGTGCATGGACAGCACATGGGGTTACGGGGAAAGTATATGTAGTGGAGAAAAAAGGGCAATAAAGGCCTTCTGTTCAAGAGCCATCAGGAGTCTGTGTCTTTCATCCCTTCATTTCCCCAATTACACATGGTATTCATTATTTTTTCCCTAAGGAGAAGTTAAAGGTTAGTTTACAACTATGATTCATAGGCCATGCCTTCCAGCCTTTTTACCAGCTTTGTTGCCCACCTCTGGATGCTTTCAAAGACCGTAACTTCCTTTTAATATTCTGGTGTGTCCCGGTTTCAGCTGGTGTGAGAACACAAATGTTTCTGCACCAGAATTGGTAACAAGCACAGGAAGTACCAGGCATACCAGATATGCTGCTTCTTGGGAATGCACAATGTAAAGTCAAGCTGCTTCCTGGATTTGCATAATGTATTGG
>NW_023306490.1:0-1012 GCF_011077185.1 Oxyura jamaicensis
TTTGTTCAAAAATAGAGTAAATGCACTTACATAAAAATAACTTTTACTGTTCAACAGGTGTGCTCATGTGACTTTTATATTAGTACAAACTTAAACAAACAAACAAACAAATCCACCATATGACTTTTTAAAACAAATATTGTCTGACCCATCTAGGAATTTTCCTGTGGCAATTCCTACAGCCCTTGGTTACCCAGTAAGAGTGTCTTGCAGGGGGTTCAGGACCTATCACCCACCCACGAATCCTATAGGAATCGCTTCGGTCCTTCACCGGCCAAGTCCCTCACGGGAGATTGGAACCGCGGTTAGAAGACCTCCACACTCGCTTCGGAGCTAGGTTACGTCTCAGTCACACTCTTACACACACAGGCAACCGAATCCCACCCAACCGAACGGTGCACACTTCAAATACTCACGACTCCGTCGTCTTCGTTCGGATCTTCGCGTGCAGAATTACGGGCAAAATACAATGCTGCAGCGGGCAAGGGAGCTCATAAAAAAATCAAATTCTTTGCTTGCCTTTATTCAGGTTCAGGATGGTGTTAGTCCTGACCTGACTTGAACAGGAGCCACCAAATGGTGGGGCGCCCCTCCTAGATCAAGTCAGAATTCAGGAACCAATACCATCCCGGACGAGCCCCCAATTGTGATAAATGATTAAGTCCCAAATAGGATTTTTGTGATTTATTAAGCTAATAGAGGCAAGGAAACAGCACTGGGTGCACCGGGAGTCTGCTCTACCAGGACGCACACGTGGTACATCAGGTGTCTGATTTTTATGCTCCTAGACTAATACATATTCATCACTATTCCTAGAAATGGCAGGGTTATTATAATTAGTTCCCGGAATCCAAACCCTCTCTGGACGCATGCGTATCAGTCTCTGGTGGTCTTTCTGGGGGTCTCTTGTGCTGAAGGCTCGTAGTCTTCCTCCCAGGCTTTGTCCTTCGGTCATCCTTCAACTTCCCCTTTCTCCTTATTTGGTGGATCTCTTTGCTGGTTGTCAGAGGCT
>NW_023306491.1:0-1537 GCF_011077185.1 Oxyura jamaicensis
ACAGCAAGTGCCAATTGCTACTACAACTGTGCACCGGCGGCAATATCACACCGACCAAGACTCCCTGATTCCCATCCATGAGCTAATTCGTCAACTGGAGAGCCAAGGAGTGATCAGCAAGACTCATTCACCTTTTAATAGTCCCATATGGCCAGTGCCAAAGTCTAATGGTGAGTGGAGACTAACAGTGGACTATCGTGGCCTGAATGAGGTCACACCACCACTGAGTGCTGCAGTGCCGGACATGCTAGAACTTCAGTACGAACTGGAATCAAAGGCAGCCAAGTGGTACGCCACAATTGATATCGCTAATGCATTTTTCTCCATCCCTCGAGCAGCAGAGTGCAGGCAACAGTTTGCCTGTACTTGGAGGGGAGTCCAATATACTTGGAATCGGCTGCCCCAGGGGTGGAAACACAGCCCTACAATTTGCCATGGACTGATCCAGTCTGCGCTGGAGCAGGGGGAAGCTCCTGAACACCTGCAGTACATCGATGACATCATTGTGTGGGGTGACACAGCAAAGGAAGTTTTTGAGAAAGGGAAGAAAATAATCCAAATCCTTCTGAAGGCCGGTTTTGCCATAAAACAAAATAAAGTTAAAGGACCTGCACGAGAGATCCAGTTTTTAGGAATAAAATGGCAAGATGGACGTCGTCAAATCCCAATGGATGTGATCAACAAAATAACAGCTATGTCTCCACCAACTAGCAAAAAGGAAACACAAACTTTCCTAGGTGTCGTGGGGTTTTGGAGAATGCACATTCCAAATTACAGTCTGATTGTAAACCCGCTCTACCAAGTAACCCGTAAGAAGAATGATTTTGAATGGGGCCCTGAGCAACGACAAGCTTTTGAACAAATTAAGCAGGAAATAGTTCATGCAGTAGCCCTTGGGCCAGTCCGAACGGGACCAGATGTAAAGAATGTGCTCTACACCGCAGCCGGGGAGAATGGCCCCACCTAGAGCCTCTGGCAGAAAGAACCTGGGGAAGCTCGAGGTCGACCCCTAGGCTTTTGGAGTCGGGGATACAGAGGATCTGAGGCCCGCTACACTCCAAGCGAAAAGGAGATATTGGCAGCATATGAAGGAGTTCGATCTGCTTCAGAAGTGGTCGGTACTGAAGCACAGCTCCTCCTGGCACCCCGACTGCCAGTACTGGGCTGGATGTTCAAAGGAAGGGTCCCCTCTACACATCATGCAACTGATGCTACATGGAGCAAGTGGGTTGCACTGATTACTCAGCGGGCTCGAATAGGAAACCCCAGTCGTCCGGGAATCTTGGAAGTGATTATGGACTGGCCAGAAGGCAAATACTAAAAGGACTGCCTGCTGGAAGTTGGAGCAGCAAACTTTTCAGAGACCCCCTTTTTCCCAATTGTTTTCCTTTGCAACTCACGTACCCGTGCCTCTAGGGTCGTGGTGGATTTTCCATCCCATTTTCTCATGTCTTCTCCATGGTCACGTAGGTAAAACCACAGGATGGCCCGAGGTGTGTATCCACCATATCGTCTTCCTTGCACGGATGAGCGCTTA
>NW_023306492.1:0-5739 GCF_011077185.1 Oxyura jamaicensis
TGAAAGTGTGGGACAGCACAGGGAAGCCTGCAGAGGAGAAGGCAGAGGGTGCTGGCAAGAATGGCAGGCCCCAACTGCCCTCAGGTTTTTGTCCCTTTCTCTAGAGCTGATGAGGAGATGAGATGTAGGCATGGCAATGGGGCCTCTTTGCCTCCTTGCCACCCTGTGCAAACGGAGGTGTCATACCACTCTTCTTCTCATGGCCTCACACTGCCCACCACATGCCACAGATGCCCAGGAAAAGCCCTGAGCCACACATGGGGTACAGGATCTCCCCTCCAGTAACTGCTGGTAGCCCTTGGCCCTTCTGCTTCATCAAAGCAAACCAAGACACTTTGCAGCACAGTGCCTTTGCCTGTCTGGAATCATGGCCTCAATTAGCTGCACTACCAAGTCCCTGGGGTGGCTTTGTTAGTAACAGCCCTCGGTTGGGCCCATTAATACTCCAAGGCACTTCAACTTTTCCTTCTGACTTGACTTTCTGAAAAAAACTGCATCATTCTCCTCTCAGTACCTCAGCATCATCGTCTCAGCACCAAAATACACCGTGGAACTCGTTCAAATGAAGAAACTTCTAACATCTCTTGCATAGTTTTGTTCAAGACTTCAAGGCTTGTACAGCTAATTGGAGAGCTTTCATGGTGTAGTTAAGGAGGAAGATTTCAAAAGGCACCTCATAAAAATCTTTTCTCATCTTAAAGGATGCGCTGATTTGAATGTTGGTTTGGAGCCTTATTCCCTAATTGATCTTGATCTCCCTTGGAGAGCTTTCTAGGGAGGAAAAGCAGACTCTTGAGGTCTGACGCTGCATAGACAACCTTGCTCCTCACCACCCCAGCCCTGACATTGCTCTCCTTGGCCACCTGGCGCTTACTTCTCATTTCCTTACCCCAGCCTTCACTCAAGTCTGCACAGCTGGATGTTACAGCCCCTTGGCATCAGCTCCTCCCTGCTTTCCTTAGAGACCTGGCTGCACACAGGTGCAGAAGGGGCTTTCCCATTGCCAACCAAGGAACATGCAGCATTTATTTATTTATTTATTTATTATTTATTTTTTTTTTTAATAAAAAAGCAAACTCTTCATCCTGTATGCTTCCTGTGAGGTTTACCTTCCCACAAGAATGACTGTACAAGAAGGATTTTCTACTGATAGACAGGAAATTAAAAAGAATAGCGTAAGCCTTGATCCATAACCTATGAATTCAATGGTCATGATGAGGTTCTTGAGAAGGACCAAAATTGAGAGACTGCTGAGAGATGGGCAAGCTGGGCTGCTTCTACCTGAAACTGGAAGCAGCCACTGGGTCGGGGAGAGCGGTCGGAATGATCAAGGAGGAAGGGGAGGGCAAACCAGGAGAACCATGGGAAGTGCCTAGGTCCAGACAGGCAGCTGGAAAGGGGACATTCCACAGGGACTCTTTAGTCAAGACCTGTGGATGTGTCTGGAAGATGGGGGAGCACACCATGATAGACACAGTGATGACAAAGCAAGGACAGGTGAACACCAGTATTTCTTCTCCTGCAATGAAAATACACCCTGAAAATTCACATTTCTTCCTGGCAGAAACTACACGGTGTGACATTTTATGGAAGGGATTGAATCCTTTGAAGTGATGAGTAGTTGCTCTATTTGTTAAGTGCTAATGAAATTCCTGGGTATTGAGGCAGAGCTTTGGTGTCTGACCATAAGCAGTCAGGGGAAGCCACCAGAGACTCCCTTGAGTTTGAGGTACTTCCATGGTCTGGCATCTCTCCAAAGGTACGTGCAGAAGACCAGGACCCTTTGGGGGATTCAGGTGGAGACAGATGGAGTTCCCAGGGCACCTCCACTGCCAGCAGTGTCTTTATCCTTGCAAGTACAGTGCAGCCCAGCACACAAACCCCATTCAAGGACACACCCCTTCCTCAGTGAATTCCTGAGACTGACCCAAAGTGGAAACGGCCCTAGGGAACCCAAGATAGTGTCCTTTGTTCCCAGTAGACGGGTGGACATCCATTTACCGTCCTGGGTCATCTGCAGCAAATTCAGGCTGCAAGACTCAAGAACAGGAAACTTCCAAGAGCTGGGACACAATCCATCAAGTTGCCCCACTTGGGGAATCCATCCCCTTCCAACTGTGGGTATGAAGGTGTCAATGTGAGATGACCCGTCAGATCAATGCACAGAGGAAGGGAAAGTTATTTGAATTGTGCTGTCATGGCAGGAGGCAGAGCTGGGACACAACCAGAGTGCAGAGTGAAGGACATTGAGATGTGACCTGAAATGAAGAAGGATCTAGACCATTGGTGAAGGAACATTTTGTGCCATTCAAAAAGCAAACAAGCACTGCAACACCTAAGGGTAACGTGTCCCAGCCATGGCTCTGTCATGCCATGGGGCAGGGGAGAGGGCACTGACAGCCAAGGGAGACATTTGGGTGTGGAAGGTGGGGCCCAGCAGAGACAAGGAGTCTGTGCAGTGGGGGTGGGGGAGGCCAGGAGAAGCAGCCCAAGCGGTGGTGCTGCTTGTGAGGACACGTTTGTGCCAGCAGCCTGAGTGGGCAGCAGCTGTACGCAGGCGAGGGGAGGCCGGGGAGCGCATGCCAAGAGTGCTGCTGCCAGCAGAGACAAGGCCGGGGCCGAGGCCAAGGGGAGAGGCAGGCCCAGGGCAGTGGGATGCAAGGGTCATGCTCAGCTCCCTGCCCTGCAGTGGGGGGACGAATGTCCTGGTCCCCCTTCCTGCTCTGCCCAGGCCAGCAAGGGCCCAGAGCAGCCTCCTGGCCCCTGCCCCTGCAACTCTGGGCTCCCTTCCCCAGCCCTGGCTCTGCAGCACCAAGCCCTGTTGGGAGCCCTTCCCTGCATGCTCCCACCGCTCCCTGACGCTGCTGGTGCCCTCTGCCACCACTGCCCAGCCCAGCCCAGCCCCTGCCCACCTCTCCCCACCTCCCTGCCCTCTCCCAAGCCCAGCCCAGCCTAGCCCAGCAGCCCAGGCTGGGCTGGCCCCAGGGCAGTGGCCGCTGCAGGCTGCTGAAGGGCTCTGGGCACCACAGCCTCAGCCCCTTGTGAGGCACCACAGCTGCTGGGACAAAGGCGGCTCTGGGCCTGTCCAGCTGACCCCTGGCTGGGGCCAACCACGGCTCAGGAGATGGAGCTCTGTAAAGCTGCAGGAGCCCTGGTCTCTTGCCTTGGAGATCCCAGCATAGAGTGCCTGTGCCCCGCAGGGCCAACCCTGCTCCCCAGGCCAGCACAAGAAGCCTGGCCCACGCACAGAACAGCTCCAGATTCCTCTCCAGGATGCCATTTGCCATCAGCTCCAGCACCAGTGGGACACTCCCAAGCCTTTGAAAGGCCACTACTTTTTGCTGGGCAATGGGAAACCAAGAAGTCAGATCCCAGTCAAACCCGTGGTCCTTCAGTGATCACTCTGGGTCTCTGATCCATGGTGAAACCCAGAAAATCGAGAGGCCTGTTCAGGCAGCAACTCCTTGCGTGTATTTCTGACACCAGCTTTGGTAGAGGCACTCAGGGATGTGGAGGAGATGCCACTGTAGAGTCATTAGGACTGTCACCAAGGTACACGAGATCTGAGGGCTAAAAGAAATGCAAGAGCACAAGGGAACACTGTGGAAGCCAAAAGAGAGCAGCAGTGAAAGGCCACATGCTGCCTCTGGCCATGGTCATGGCTCCAGGGAAGCAGCAGCCCCGACCCAAAGGCAGCAGAGAGGCAGAGCCCAGCGGGCAGTGAGGGGCAGCTGCGATGGCCAGTGGGGCTGCTCGTCCATGGGGCAGCTGGGCTCTTGGTCCTGAGCCCTTCCTGCATGCTGGGGTTGTTCCACAACTTACAGAAGAGATACAAAGAGATGGCAGCTGAGAGCAATGAAGTTCTGCTGGGTTATGTATTGTCTTCATCTACGCAGAAAGACTGCTTCTATAGGTACATGAGTTACTTAGATCGGAATAAGTGAATAATATACAGGTAGGAGTTTACAAATAATATTCAGTCAAAACATCAAAGATAAAGGAAATAATAACAATAATAATAAATAATTACCCAAAAATGTCTTTACATTTTTTTCAGATAACTTGGGAGATCTGATAGGATATGGGGCCCATTATTAATGCGGACAAAGTAGATACCCAAGAGTTTCCTCAAGGCATCCTTCAGCTCCTTGTTCCTGATGCTGGAAATGAGGGCGTTCACTGCTAGAGGCAGCACCGAGTACAGAAGTGCCACCACCAAGTCCAGGGATGGCAAAAATGTAGAGGGTGCCCTCAGGTAGGCAAACATGGCAGTGTTGACAAACAGAGAGACAATGAGCAGGTGAGGGAGGCACGTGGAAAAGGCTTTGCGCCGGCCCTGCTCAGAGGGCATCCTCAGCACAGCCCTGAAGATCAGCACATAAGAACCCACAATGAAAAAGGACAAATACTAAAGAAATACTAAACAGAAGTGCCCCAACTTCCCTGAGGTATGAATTGAGCAGGAGAGCTTGAGGATCTGGGGAATCTCACAGAAGAACTGGTCCACAGCATTGCCTTGGCAGAGGGGCAGGGAAAATGTAATGTAATGAAATGCAAGGAGGCAAAGAGGCCCCATTGCCATGCCTACATCTCATCTCCTCATCAGCTCTAGAGAAAGGGACAAAAACCTGAGGGCTGTTGGGGCCTTCCATTCTTGCCAGCACCATCTGCCTTCTCCTCTGCAGGCTTCCCTGTGCTGTCCCACACTTTCACCTATTTCCTGGAAGTCTGCAGACACCCATCTATGTTCACCACCTTCCTCTCATCCCTGCATTTCCATCATTTCTCCAATGTCTCATCAACCCTCACCAGCTGATTCTTGAAACACAAAGCCATGGTGTGATCTTAGACACTCTTTGGGTGACCTCTGGCACCACAGCACTACCCTTAGTGGGACATTTCTTCCTTCTCATGGCCAGTGCCAACCTTCCAGGGTACACTTTATGGATATTATTTCTCTCCTACTCTTTCCTACTACCAAAGAAAGCTCCATCAGGGTGGAAACCACTCCCAAAGTAGGCATCCCAACCCTTCAGGCTCCTTGCGGCCAGTCAGCACACCAGACACAAGTCACCTCACCAGCATCTTCCAAGCCATGGGCCTGCTGCTGGCCTTGCAGCTTCTTGGCTAGACACAGCCAAGCCTTGTGCCTCCTGCTGTCCAGTCACGGACTCAAGCAGAAGGGGCAGGACAACCCATACTGGGGCCTTCTTTCTGTCTGGGCCCTCCTGGGTATGGAGGCAGAGGGGATCCCACACTCAGCATGCCAACCAGGTGCCTTCTGCTGGCCTACCAGGGCCCCTGGCTGATGGCAGCCGAAAAATACAGATCCCAGGTACGAGACAAGGGTGACCAGACAGCTACAGAGAGAGGGGACCTCACAGTCCCTTTCCGTGACACATTCCTGCTGCTGCCCTATCAACTGCAGGGACAGAAGTGGCCTCACAGTCACTGCCACAGTCACATTCCTCCTGCTGGGGCAGGAAATCCTGAGGCAGAGCTGAGCTCCTCAGAGCATTCCCACCCATCTCCCCCTTGTGGCCCACAAGCTGATCACATCCATGGCCCCTCACATTCATCTCTGAATGCCATGTGGCTGCACGGCATCTTCACGGTTCCCATCTTTCTCCAAGGGAACCAGAACCTCAAGTTAACGTTTAGCAGAGGGGTTGAAGGTGAGCAGGTTAATGCCCAGGAGGACAGGGTTTGGATGTCAGCTTTCATGTATGGCATTAGGGA
>NW_023306493.1:0-4998 GCF_011077185.1 Oxyura jamaicensis
TGACACGAATCAAATAAACACATTTCACAATCCCCCATTTCTTTTTTTTTTCATGGTATTGATTCGTGTTTTATTATTATTATTATTATTATTCAATTGAGTCAATACTTGCCAAATTGGTACCAATTTTGGATCCTCTTTTGTTTTTATTATCATCAGGGAATGGGTTTTCCCTTACCCTGGTTCTGGGTCAACACGTACCACAGATATTTGCATTCCTTGTATAACCGAGTGTATTAGTCAGGTAAAACAGGGTATTAAACATGGAATTATTGAATTATTAAACAACCCTCCACATATTCCCAATACAACTATCCTGATTCTAGTAAGCCAACCACCACCCATAAAGTCCCTCCATAATTCTCTTAAATTGATTTCATTTCAAATTTGAACTGGGACATGTGCAATTTTCTTCATTTCTTTTTACAAGTTCATTCACAGCTTTTCCTTCATCATCAATATCTAAACAGCAGTTACTTAAGGTTAAATTTTCCACAGACTCCTCCTTCTTGTGCTAGCAAATAATCTAAAGCTAAGCAATTTTGATACAAAGCAGTTCCCATCTTGGTATTTTGTTTTGCAATTAATCCGAGTGCATCTCCAGTTTTATTCACAACTATTTCTACTACAGCTTGCAACCTAAATATTCTATTAAGCATATCTATTGGGGTCCTATAGCCCCAGGATCCGTACTCCAACAAGCACAACCCCAATTTGAGGGTCCGCAGTAATGATAACTCCGGTCCCATGGATAATCTCTTATCCAATCAGTGTAACACGTAGAAGTCACTGTTCCACCCTTTCTAGGACAAATGTACTTGGGCTGGTTACTATATCTCTTCCAGCTCAGGCTTCCGCAATCAGTATATGGGTCTTCATCTATAATATCACAGGCATCAAAGGTTATCGACACTGAGGTATTCAGGGTGGTTACAATTTCACTTGTTCCAATTAATTTCTCTGCATAGAGCATACTGAGTTAGGTTAAAAATGCAGCTTCCTCTTTTCTGGCCTTTACACTCATAGACAGTATGATACACCAATGTCTGGGAGCTCAAGCATCCTTTTCTAGTTGACTGCAGTTGTTGGCCGTAGCTTGGGCCAAGAAACTCACCCCAAGTAGGACTAGAAGAGGTCCGGTAAGGGCCATAGTGCTCGGCGGTCACAGCCCGAAGGGGTTGCAGCCCTTGGCAGACCTTCCTAGCCACAGCACCAGTTCCCTATCCGGTCTTGCCCTCTTCCCTAATCTTAAAGGTGTGTACATTGCAGATGTACCTTCTCGGTACCTTCAGGGGATAACGCTTAACTGATCCCTGTGTGATAAATGATAAACACATTTCACACCTGTTATTGATAAATCTCTCCCCTTAGTAGGTATCTATTCAAGAGGTTCTTTGTTTACTAATTTTACAGGAGTAATTACAATAAATTGGGAGTAATTACAATAAAGGAGTAATTACAATAAAATTCCCACAGCAACTTAGCTTATGCTCTTCGATGAAGGCTTCTTCAAGTCCATCTGTTAGTTTCTCCTGGTTCCAATGTTACTTTCCACTCTTCCACTGGACCTTTTACTCACGACACGTGTCCATCCTTTTTCAGCAGTTCTCACAGCTGTTTCCTTGTTAACAGATAACAGCTAATAGATAGCAGTTAATAAATATCGGTTGTTTTCTTTTTAATAAAACAAGAAACGGTCCTTCCCAGAGGGGAGATAAGTTTTCTTCTTGCCATGTTTTTATTAGAACCCTATCTCCTGGTTTTAACTGGTGAATTGCAAATCCTAAAGATGGTGTCTGAGTCATCATCCCAGTTTCTCTTAGCTCTTTTAATCTTCTACCAATGGTAATTATATATTTCTGGATACTACGATCCTCAACTACATTGTTCCCTAAGGGCATCCCTTGAGAATAAGGCATGCCATATAACATTTCACGTGGTGATAATCCAGTCTCAGTGTGTAGTTTAGTTCTAATATTTAAAAGTGCCAATAGTAAGCATTTCGTCCAGGGCATTTGTCTCGATCAGTAACTTAGCCAATTGTTGTTTTATTGTTTGATTCATTCTTTCTACTTTCCCCGAGCTTTGTGGGTGCCACGGAGTATGGTATTCCCACTGAAAGCCTAATTATTGACATAATAATTTTATTATTTTAGAAGTAAAGTGTGTGCCCTGATCAGAATCAATGGACTGGATTATCCCATACCTAGGTATTAAGTGTTCTAATAACATTTTTACCACCGTTCCGGAGAACAAACAACCCAAAACAGCAAGGCATTTGAATCACCCCTCTCTGTTCCCTCCTCCAAACTCTTTACATTCCTGATGATATCACCAACCATGGGGCTTGTCGACCCCCATGGCCACACTCCCACATCTCCCCCTTCTTTAACATAAAAAAGCATGATTAACACAAATTAAGAAAGCACGATTAACACAAACTAAAACACAGAGAAAAACTACCGGGCATACTAATTCTATCTTTAACAAACTTTGTAACCACAACCCTGGGAGAGGCAGGTACTGAGTGCTGTCCAGGCAGGGGGGGCTCTGGCTGCCCCTCCAGCTCCTGGAGTCCTTGTTTGTAGGTCCTGCATATGCCAGCCGGACACTCCCAGACTTTTTTTTTTGTTTGAGCTGGAGTCCAAACCGCAGAGGAGGGTGCTGTGATTATGTTAAGGCAGATGATGAGACGGCCGGACAGACTCATGGTGCTGACATCCCTCTAGGACCGGCTTCTGTTAAAACACAAGCACAACCTCGGCCCCCAAGTTATTAGAGTGTAGGGCCCTTCCCAGTAATTGGTGCTGTAATTTTTTATTTTTATTTATTTATTTATTTTTCCATGACTTGTGCTCTTCCTTTAACTGAGTTTCTCCCAGATCTGTCTTCTAGATCTGTTTGTTGCTTTTTCTCCTGCACGGACAGATGCAAGGACCTTCCGTCCATCGATTAAAAAAAATAAAAAACATAGCATACTTTATCTATCTTTTCCTAGGTTTCACACCCCTACTCTTCCTTCTTTGTTTCAGAAGCTGTCCTGGTTTAGTTAGGATAGAATTAATTTTCCTCCCAGTAGCTGGTAGAGTGCTATGTTTTGGATTTAGAATGAGACTAATGTTGATAACACACTGATGTTTTAATTGCTGCAGAGCAGTGCTTACACTAAGCCAAGGACTTTTCAGCTTCTCGCTCTGTCCTGCCAGCGGGCAGGCTGAGGGTGCAGCAGGAGCTGGGTGCAGCAAGAGCTGGGAGGGGACAGACCCAGGACAGCTGACCCAAACTGGCCAAAGGGGTATTCCATACCATCTGACATCATGCTAAACAATATATAGGGGTGGCTAGCCGGCGTAGGGGGGGCCAGCCACCTGAGGACAGGCTGGGCATCGGTCAGCGGGTAGCAAGCAAGTGCACCGTGCACCACCTGCTCCATACACATCATTATTATTATTTTCTGTCCCAATAAACTGTCTCTGTCTCAACCCACAGACCAGTTTTTCTCGTTTCTCTCCCCTATCCCAGAGAGGGGGGAGGATGAGCGAACGGCTGTGTGGTGTTTAGCTGCCGGCTGGGTTAAACCACAACAGAAGCATACATAAATTGATACAAAGGAACACTTGAATAATACAACTGGACACAAAAATATACATTTTTAGAGAAATTCACATCAGTAATTGTATAAAACTTTCTTCTGTACTAAGGGGTCCTGAAAATTTAGGATTAAAACATTAACTTTGTAATGTAATGTAAAAGGGCTATCATGACAGTCCTCAAAGGCCACTATATAGCACACTGACATATTCAAGGCTCTCAGCTTTTATTTCAGTCTGTGTATTCAAGTTTTGAGGTCCTTCTATGATTATGCAAACGTCAGAAATATAGTGGTGTAATAAATGGTACTTATGAAAGCAGAGTTTTAGAGCCAATATTAAATTTTGCAGGCTCAAAACACCAACTTAATATTTAAACAAGTATTTGATACTTCTGTTTGTTCAAAAATAGAGTAAATGCACTTACAGAAAAATAGCTTTCACTTTTCAACAAGCGTGCTCGTGATTTTTATATTAGTACAAACTTAGAAACAAACAAACAAATCCAAATCCACCATATGACTTTTTAAAACCAATGATACCAATTCACCTTTCCCCTACTTGAGTACATTACATTAAGGCTTTGAATCATCTGACCCACGATTTTACAGCATTAAAATGAGTGGGTCCACAAGGATGCTGGTATGTCTCACTGAGACTTAGCATGAATAGAATTAAAGCTCACCACCTTAAGGAAACAGAAAATCACATGCTCATGCCTTAACTATATTCCTTTTTGTCTCCAAACCAGAACATAAAGTTTAATAGTAACAGTATTTTATGGCAGTAGATGAGTACTTTTCAATCAATTATATTTTATTAATTAATATTATTAATTTAGTGGCAACATCTTTGGAGAAACTTCCAGTTTTTGTTGTACAACACTGCTTTCTGGTAGTGATTCAGGCATGGGGAGTTCATTCAGTTCAACGTGCTGTAAATATAGCCCCACTTTTCCCCTTTAATAGTTCCAGGGCTCTACATAGAGCATACAGCTCACAAGCCTGAGCTGACCGTGATGGACTCAAAGGTCCTGACTCCACAGGTTCTAGGTCCTTATTAATATTGGATATCCTGATTTGGCCATTCTATCACATAGTACTAAACCATTTTTAATTTGCTCCCTTTTCTCTGGTTCCGGGTCTTCAATTTTGTCTGACCCATCTAGGAATTTTACTGTGGCAATTCCTACAGCCCTTGGCTACCCGGTAAGAGTGTCTTGCAGGGGGTTTAGGACCTATCACCCACCCACGAATCCTATAGGAATCACTTCGGTCCTTCACCGGCCAAGTCCCTCGTGGGAGATTGGAACCGCGGTTAGAAGACCTCCACACTCGCTTCGGAACTAGGTTCCGTCTCAATCACACTCTTACACACACAGGCAACCGAATCCCACCCAACCGAACGG
>NW_023306494.1:0-1841 GCF_011077185.1 Oxyura jamaicensis
CACAGTTGTAGTAGCAATTGGCACTTGTTGTTCTTCGACCCTCAGCAGCCCCACAACGAAAGGGTCCTCTGAGAGACCGGGCAAGGTAGACAATTGTTCAATGCCCTCTGTCTCTAAGGCAGCTATGCCAAAAGCCCAGCGGAACCCTTTTGGGTCCTTAAAATATCCTCTTCTAAGATAGTCTATGCCAAGGATGCATGGAGCATCCGGGCCAGTCACAATACGGTGCTTTTGCCACTCATTCCCAGTTAGACTCAGTTCAGCTTCCAATACAGTTAATTGCTGGGATCCTCCCGTCACTCCATAAATACTGATGGGCTCTGGCCCTTTATAGCTTGATGGCATTAGAGTACATTGTGCACCGGTGTCTACTAAAGCCTTATACTTCTGTGCGTCTGATGTGCCAGGCCATCGAATCCACACAGTCCAATAAACTCGATTGTCCCTTTCCTCCCCCTGGCTGGAGGCAGGGCCCCTCTAATCCTCGTCAGAATCTTCATTCCTGTGTTTAAAGGACTGTCTGCTGGAAGTTGGAGCAGCAAACTTTTCAGAGACCCCCTTTTTCCCAATTGTTTTCTTTTGCAACTCACGTACCCGTGCCTCTAGGGTCGCGGTGGATTTTCCATCCCATTTTCTCATGTCCTCTCCATGGTCACGTAGGTAAAACCACAGGATGGCCCGAGGTGTGTATCCACCATATCGTCTTCCTTGCACGGATGAGCGCTTACCCCTAATAGCAGAGACATTGGTTTGTACAGGAGGGGAGGAAAATAAACTCTCTTTAAGTTGCTGGACCTCTTCAGAGAGTTTATCCAAAGTATTCTCTTTTAGTTGATGGACGCTTTCAGAAAGTTTCTCCACAGCCGAGACGCAGGCCTGTAGGGAAGAGGAGAGGCTTTCTTCGTACTGCCGGAGTTGTTTAGCCACATCACCCACTGTGGGTTCCTCATCCTCTTTCCAGGCCATTATTGCCAATGAGCTGGCATATGATGATGGTGCACTCCGTACAAACTTCCGCCACATGGGTCGTGTACACCTGACTTCATCTGGACCTGTGGGTCCATCTGGATCTGTGGGTCCATTGTCTGGGTCCTCATAAATCACCTCCCGTACGGCTAATTCCCTCAGGTACTGGATTCCCTTCTCCATAGTGGTCCACTTGCTTGGCAGACATACAAGTTCTTCCTTGTAGGGAAACCTTTCCCTTACAGCATACAGGAGACGCCTCCAGAGGCTGTGAGATCGTGCTCCATCTCCAATTGCTTTGTCAATGCCTGCATCTCTAGCAAGGGATCCCAGCCGCCTGGCTTCCTTGCCGTCTAATTCCACACAATTGGCTCCAGTATCCCAGCACCGGAGCAGCCAGGTGACAAGCTGCTCACCTATGCAGCGACCAAAATCTTTTCGCACATCTCGTAGCTCACGCTGGTATAGGTTTCGGGTAACTACTGTTGATTTTTCAACATCCCCATCTTCATCCTCCTGCTCCTCTGATAGTCCGACCTCGTCTTCTCTACACCTAGACCTAGCAGAAGACTCTCTGCGTTCTAAACGACCTGAGTCTCTATACCATTTTTTCACCTTGTCTACAGGGGCAACTTGTACTGCTACAGCTCGTTTCTCTGACCCAACCACAGGGTCTGCCACAGGGGTTGGAACACCCCCTGCAGGGGCAACTTGCACTGCTACGGCTCGTTTCTCTGGCCCAGCCACAGGAGCTGGAGCGGCTGCAGGAGCTGGAGCTGGAACAGCTACAGGAGCAGGAGCTGGAGCGGCTGCAGGAGGTGGAGCTGGGGCTGCAGGAGCTGGAGCAGCTGCAGGAGCTGGAGCTGCAGGAGCTG
>NW_023306495.1:0-2051 GCF_011077185.1 Oxyura jamaicensis
TATTGGCGGCATATGAAGGAGTTCGATCTGCTTCGGAAGTGGTCGGTCCTGAAGCACAGCTCCTCCTGGCACCCCGACGGCCAGTACTGGGCTGGATGTTCAAAGGAAGGGTCCCCTCTACACATCATGCAACTGGCAGCACAGGGGCAAACCCATCTGGGCTGCTGCATTGTGGCAAGATATTGCTGCCCGGGTAGAGAACCTGGTTGTAAAGGTATGCCACGTAGATGCTCATGTGCCCAAGAATCGGGCTACTGAAGAACATCAAAACAACCAGCAGGTGGATCAGGCTGCCAAGATTGAACTGGCTCAGGTGGACCTGGACTGGCAACATAAGGGTGAATTATTTATAGCTTGATGGGCTCATGACAACTCAGGCCATCAAGGCAGAGATGCAACATACACATGGGCTCGTGATTGAGGGGTGGACATGACCATGGACACTATAGCACAGGTTCTTCATGATTGTGAAACGTGCTGCAATCAAGCAAGCCAAACGGTCAAAGCCTCTTTGGTATGGAGGACGATGGCTGAAATATAAATATGGAGAGGCCTGGCAGATTGATCACATCACACTCCCTCAAACCCGCAACAGCAAACGCCACGTACTTCCAATGGTGTAAGCAGCCATTGGATGGCTGGAAACATATCGTGTGCCCCATGCCACCACCTGGAACACTATCCTGGGCCTTGAAAATCAAGTCCTCTGGCAACATGGCACCCCAGAAAGAATTGAGTCAGACAATGGGACTCATTTCCAAAACAACCTTGTAGACACTTGGGCCAAAGAACATGGTATTGAGTGGGTGTATCACATCCCCTATCACGCACCAGTCTCCGGTAAAGTTGAGCGATACAACGGACTGTTAAAGACTACACTGAAAGCAATGGGTGCTGGGACATTCAGAAATTGGGACACGCATTTGGCAAAGGCCACCTGGTTAGTCAATCCTAGGGGATCTGCCAACCGAGCTGGACCTGCCCAATCAAACCTGCTACGTACAGTAGAAGGGGATAAAGTTCCTGTAGTGCATGTAAGAAACATGCTGGGTAAAACAGTCTGGGCTCCTCCTGCCTCAGGAAAAGGCAAACCCATTTGTGGGATTGCTTTTGCTCAGGGACCTGGATGCACTTGGTGGGTAATGCAAAAGAATGGGGAGGTCTGATGTGTACCTCAAGGGGATTTAATACTGGGTGAGAATAGCCCATGAGTTGAGATGTATTATGTTAATTATTATATAATACTGTGTGTCATCACTACCATAGATGAAAATAGTGATTAACTAGAATGTATTGGAAAGAGTGTAACCTGAGCATGACATAAATGGTATGGAATAAGGGGTGGATATATGTCGTGGTTTCAATTAGGACAGAGTTATTTTTTCCTCCTAGCAGCTGGTAGGGTGCTATGTTTTGGATTACAATGAGAAGAGTGCTGATAAGGGTTCTGAAGAGGGTGCATCAAGCACGGCATCGCTAGTAGGTCAAGGGAGGTGATTGTCCCGCTCTACTCTGCGCTGGTGCGGCCTCACCTCGAGTACTGTGTGCAGTTCTGGGCACCACAGTATAAAAAGGACATGAAACTGTTGGAGAGTGTCCAGAGGAGGGCTACGAAGATAGTGAAAGGCCTAGAGGGGAAGACGTACGAAGAACGGCTGAGGTCACTGGGCCTGTTCAGCCTGGAGAAGAAGAGGCTGAGGGGAGACCTCATCACAGTCTACAACTTCCTCGTAAGGGGGTGTCGAGAGGCAGGAGACCTTTTCTCCATTAACACCAGTGACAGGACCCGTGGGAACGGGGTTAAGCTGAGGCAGGGGAAATTTAGGCTTGACATCAGGAGGGGGTTCTTCACAGAGAGGGTAGTTGCACACTGGAACAGGCTCCCCAGGGAAGTGGTCACTGCACCGAGCCTGTCTGAATTTAAGAAGAGATTGGACTGTGCACTTAGTCACTTGGTCTGAACTTTTGGGTAGACCTGTGCAGTGTCAAGAGTTGGACTTGATGATCCTTAAGGGTCCCTTCCAACTCAGGATATTCTATGATTCTATGAT
>NW_023306496.1:0-2733 GCF_011077185.1 Oxyura jamaicensis
GCTTGCCTCTATTCGCTTAATAAATCATAAAAATCCTATTTGGGACTCAATCATTTATCACATACTTATGAAAATCCAACATGGAATGAAACCCCTACAGCACCACTTTCTTTGAACATTTTTTCAGCTGCTGGGATTTATTGCGTTTCTTGTGTTCACAGCTGAGATCTGTGGTTGCCTTTTCAGGGGATCCACCCACATCCTTCGCCGAGCCACAGCGCCAGCAGAGGGGCCAGCAGGCTGAGGGAAGGCCGGCCCGGGGCGGGGCGAGGGGGGCAGCAGCGGTGGCGGCAGCTGGTGGCGGCGAGCAGGGGCCCGCGGGGCGGCGGGCCCAGGCACAATAGCAGGCGGAACATGGCAGTTCCCGGTGCGTTTGTGTGGGCGCTCAAACCGGAGAAACGCAGTAGCCAGTGGCAGGGCGGGCAGACGGGCGCCCGGAGCTGACAGTGGGGCAGGCAGCAGCGCTGCCGGCGCTGATGGCCGTAATTGCATCGAGCGCAGAGTAGCCTCTATGGGTTGGGATATTGTCTCTGCCTCTATTCCCAAGTCTATCAGGTTTGCTTTCTCTGGCGGTACGCAGTCACCGCTTTCTATTTCACCCGCCTGTGTAGCCTGTGCGGCCATTGTCTGTACCCTTTTTTCCGCTTGCCATGATCTCAGTGTCTCAGTTGCTAAGCGCCAGGTCGTCGTCACCTCAGCAGCTGTTATATCTCCCCCCGAAGCAGCGTCCCATAGAGTTGTCCCAGCATTTTCCCAAGTTTGTAAATCAAACACCACCAAAACTGTCAACGAGGCATCTTTTTTTTGGTAAAAACTTTAACAGTAGTTTCAGCTTATATGAGTCATATTTTGTCCCTCTTTTTTCTAAGAGTTTGCTTATCAATTTCACTATCGCCTCTTCCCTTGGCCGATAGATTTGTCCCCATTTTACTTCCCGCTGCTCACCTGGGGATAGGCGTGAATCCGCATGGGAAGCTGCAGTCCAGCTGTCAGCTTGACTCGTTCAGCAGGTTTCCCTTCGGACGCTAGGCCTGCGTTGTCTACCCCTTATCACGTCGGGGTCACCATTTGAAGGGAATGAACGACACGACTCCAGGGTGGTGCGTAGCTGAAGCACTTTGTCTAACCCATCTACTTATATAGACTTAGTGTATCTACATGCTTTTATCACTCGACTTGGCAAAGCTTGCTCGTTAGCCGTTATTTATTGTTCACAAGGCGATCGCGTGGCAGCCATATCTCCTTTGCGTGTACTGATGAGCAACAGGGCAGACTGCACCTGTTGTTTCTGTTCTTCTTATCTTCAAGCTATGTGACTTTCGCCTCATTCTGCATTTTCCCATTTTTCACTTCATCTCTGTATCTAGTATACTCCACATACTTTCTGACTGATTTCCCACATTGCCCCTTGTCCTGGACCTCAGTGAGATGACGATCCCGATCCCCAGGGGGGACCTGGCTACGGTTCACGGCTTGGAAGTGCCCACGTGCTGGCAGGGCTGCCCATGCTTCTGGGTGTGGCCAACAAATGTTGGTTCCAGGCACAACTCATCCCCACATGCTGCCTCCAAGCACCAGAACTGTAACTGATGGTTGCAAGAGGAGCAAGAAGAAGAAGGAAACATCTCGAGGGGGAAATCACATTGAATACAAGAGCCTTCTTCTTTGAGGAGGGAACCTCCCATCAGTGTCAGCACTGCTGCCTTTTGCTGCTTTCTTTCCCCAGGGACATGCTGGCACTGGCACTCACCAGAGCCCCTGTCACCAGGATCACAGAGCTTCACCCCAAAGAGCTCCTTGCTACCAGAGTGCATTCACCGAACACCACTCACATTTCTGAGACTTCTGCCACATGCCTCCCAAAGCCTCTTCTTGCACACATGGCTTCTGGAGATGTCACGGAGTCACAGCACTTCCCTCAGTAATCACAGCAGTTTGACGTCTTCCGAGACAGTATTAGAAAAGCTGGCAAGAGTCAAGGGTAGGAAGGAGAGTTGAACTGCAAGGAGTCCCTCAAAACCCTCATACAAAGGCCCTTCAAAAAGACACGGTCAACTGTGGGAAAGGAATTCACAGGTGGCTTGGCGCTGTTTCACACATCCCTGAATTAGAGATAATGAGGAAAAAAGGGGTAGCAACAAAAATTTGAGCAAGTTTGAGATAAAGTAAATTGGCTACAGTATTAAAGATGAGCTTTGGGCAGTGGCCAATTGCTGTCTGGCTCAAGGCGCGTGTCTGAGGGTCTCTAACCAATTGTATGACATATTTGGGCACGTGGGGCTACGGGGAAAGTATATGTAGTAGTGAAAAAGGGTAATAAAGGTCACCTGTTCAAGAGCCATGAGGAGTCCGTGTCTTTCATCCCTTCAGTCAACAAACACCACGTGTTGTCCTTCCCCTCAGCTCTGTTCCCAGCTGCCTCCTCCTCCTCCCCCTCAGCAGGGAATATTGTCTGTCCTTAATGAACCAGCCACCCTAGTCCTCCAGTGCCAGCTGCCAAGGAGTCTTGCAGAGTGTAAAAGAGAGAACAGATCCTGAACGGTCTTTGCACTGCAGAGCTGATAACATAAATGAGATAAATGACTGAGTCCCAAATAGGGTTCTAATTAAAGTTTATAATTTATTAAGTGAATAGAGGCAAACAAACAGCGCTGGGTGCGCCGGGAGTCTCTGCTCCACCAGGACACACACCTGTTACATCAGGTGGCTGATTTTTATGCTCCTAGACTAATA
>NW_023306497.1:0-3468 GCF_011077185.1 Oxyura jamaicensis
GAAGGGATGCCATGCGGAGGGACCTGGACAGGCTGGAGAAGCGGGCCTATGAGAACCTAATGAGGTTCAACAAGGCCAAGTGCAAGGCGTTGCACTTGGGCTGGGGCAATCCCAGCTATTTCTATAGAGTGGGAGAAGAAGAACTTGAGAGCAGCCCTGCGGAGAAGGACTTGGGGCTCCTGATGGACGAGAAGCTGCATGTGAGCCAGCAGTGTGCGCTTGCAGCCCGGAAGGCCAACTATGTCCTGGGCTGCATTAAAAAAAGGTATGGCCAGCAGCAAGTTTCTAACACTAAAAATATTTAATAGCATTTTAACGTTCCCACGCTCCAGTAAGCCTTGAATGTAATCGCAATTAAACAAGGAGCACAGCGAAGCTGTTAGGGTTAAGAAACAATTCTTGGCAATGGGACGAGTGATTCATAGCCAAATATTATCGTGTATATAATAAAGGAAAGCATAAATAAATGATAGAAGGATGGAGCAGAGACAAGACAGGCCTTGAGAGATAGAACAGGAACAACTTGAGCCTTGTTAAGAAGATAAGATGAATAAGGTGGGTTAGGACTGAAGCCAAGAACTAATTAAAGTCAAAAACTGAAAAGGAGCATGCGCCAAGGAGAAGAGGTGAAAGGTTAACCCTGAGGATGACTCTACTTCATCTGGACGACCCCCGGGACGACCACCAGAGAGCACCACGCATGTGTGAATGGGAGGAGAGATAATTAGCATACAAAGCGAGGCTGATGTAAATATTAATGAATA
Organism: Oxyura jamaicensis; assembly: GCF_011077185.1. Classification (NCBI taxonomy): domain Eukaryota; kingdom Metazoa; phylum Chordata; class Aves; order Anseriformes; family Anatidae; genus Oxyura; species Oxyura jamaicensis. The sequence goes on from NW_023306497.1 coordinate 765, forward strand.
CTAATGAATATGTAACTTTTAGGATATTAATAGTGATTGGGATGTAATGGGATTTGAAGCCAGATTTGGGCGCCTGCCCCTGGTTTCCAGCGCTGAATAAAGCACCTTCATATAATCACGTTGTGGTTATGTGTCTGCTACGCTAACATTTTGGCGACCCAGATGGAATGGCGTGGGCACTGCTGAGGCGGATCGTCTCTCGATTATGCTCCAGCCGGCACCGAGGAGTTTCTCGGGGAGCCATCAACTGCGACCGACCTCTGCTGCTCACAACATGCCACTGGATAGGTAAGCAAAAGGTGCTTTCTGGTTTTCGGTACATATCTGGTCTGGAAAGCCTGCCGGTCAGACACAGCAAAAGCCATGCTCGGTTGGGCAGGGAGCTTCCGGGGTAAGCCTAGGCGCCGTCCGTTAGACAGTAGCGAAAGCTCTGCAGGTTCGGTATTGGTGGTCTGGTATACGCTGCAGGATCAGCGTCTGGTCTGGTAATGATCTGATAAGCATTGCTGCGGCAACAGCACTCTAGGTTTTAACTCTTGCGTGGTAAATGCTGCAGAGACGACACCTGGCTTGTGGTTACTTTAGTAATGGACAGGTTAAAAGGCATTTTGGGAAAGGGTGCGTCTATCCCACGATCGTCAACATTGGAATGTTTATTAGCCCATTGGAGGGAAGGAAGTTTTGGACAAGAAATGCAAAAAGGGAAATTAATTGATTATTGTAATACTTGGTGGCCGCAATATGAATTGGAGAATCAGGAGAAATGGCCTGAAAACGGAACTTTACAATATAATACCATTTTACAGTTGATGTTGTTTTGTAAGCGGGAAGGAAAACTGGATGAACTCCCGTATGAAGAGTTATTTTTCTATTTGCGTAGAAAATCCAAGTGGCAGTGTGCTTGTGGAATAATGGTACTAGAAATATTTACTAGTGAACAATGTCAAGCCTGTACCAGGGACAGGCATTGTATGAAACACCAAGCTATGAAAAATAACTGCTGTAAAGCAGACAGTGGAAATATAGATCTGGATATCGCACCGTCCGCCGCAGAAGAACTAAGTCAGGATAATGCAAGGGGGGATGAAGATAGCGATAGTGATGGAAAGGAGGAAATACCAACTTTAACATCCCCGATATCATATAGGACTTGGCAGCAGCAAAGGACAGGATGCGATACAAGTAAACAAAAAGGGAATATACTTGCTCCCCTCAGGCAGGGAGTAGGAACGGAGGGACCAATATATGTGAAGGTGCCCTTTACTCATGGAGACTTAATAATTTGGAAACAGGCGGCAGGCACCTACAGAGAAAATCCTGATAAAGTAGCTAGAGTGGTGAAAATGATAATTAAAACTCAGAATCTGGATTGGGATGACATTCAGGTAATACTAGATACCTTAATGGATTCAACAGAGAAGGATATGGTATTACGAGCTGCTAGGGACAGAGCTCGTGAGGATATTCGGAATGGATTGGTACCCGGGAATGTTGATCAGAACTTCCCTACTGAGGATCCGCAGTGGGATTGTAATACTGGGGAAGGAATGAGGAGGCTGAAGAGGTATCAGGATTGGGTACAAATTGGTGTACAAAATGCTATGCCTCGGACCATAAACTGGTCAAAATTATATAATGTGAGGCAACAAAAGGCGGAATTACCTTCCGCGTTTCTGGAAAGATTGAAGGAAACTGCTAAAAAAAATATACTGATTTGGACATAGAAACCGACCAGGCTAAAGCTCAACTAGCCCTTATTTTCTTAGGGCAGTCACAGGAAGATATTTGGAAAAAGCTACAGAAACCGGAAGGTGCGGACTTGAGGAACATGGATAAGTTATTAGAGGTAGTCTGGAAGGTATATAATAATAGGGAGAAGGAAACAAGCAAGAGACAGCAACAGGGTTTGCTGTCTGTAATTCAGGGACGAGGAGGTTTGGGACTAAGGGGTAAGGGAAGAGGAAATCCTAATAGCCGAGGAGCAGGGATAGGGAAAGGATATGCAGGTCCCAGTAGGAATAGGGTAGACAGACTAGGTTTGAATCAGTGTGCATTCTGCAGGAGGGAAGGTCACTGGAAAAATGAGTGTCCCTTTAGGGAGCAACAGTTTTCCACCACCAAAAACCTCTTTGAGAATCAAGAGACAGCAAAAGCCATGGTGCTGGGAGAATACAGTAGCTGACTAGATAATAGGTTAACAGAAGATAAGGAACCTTTTGTGAAGATCCAAATAGGGAATAAGGAGATAAAGTTTCTTATTGATACAGGAGCTACATATTCAGTACTTAATGAATTAGATGGGAAGGTGGGGAATAAAAAGACTACAATTGTAGGTGCCACCGGGAAGGAAGAGGTACGGCCATTCCTCAGGGGTCGGTCTCGGGACCGGTGATCTTCAACATCTTTAGCAATGACATAGATGATGGAATAGAGCAAGTTTGCAGATGACACCAAGCTGAGCGGTACAGTCGATACAATAGAGGGAAGGGATGCCATGCGGAGGGACCTGGACAGGCTGGAGAAGCGGGCCTATGAGAACCTAATGAGGTTCAACAAGGCCAAGTGCAAGGCGTTGCACTTGGGCTGGGGCAATCCCAGGTATTTCTATAGAGTGGGAGAAGAAGAACTTGAGAGCAGCCCTGCGGAGAAGGACTTGAGGAGTTAATTATGAAAATTCCAGAATCAAAAGTAGGACAGATTTTGA
>NW_023306498.1:0-2385 GCF_011077185.1 Oxyura jamaicensis
CTCGCTACCTCTCTTAGAGAGTATTCCAGCGAGCAACAATGCAGCAGTCTCCACTTCCATGGCTGTGCTTCCCCTGAGAGGTGTCTGACCCGTGTCTGCCATGCAGCACCCTCTCAGCCGTTTATTTTCCCAATCCCCTCCTCTAGCTGCTTACCGCAGTCTCGGAGACTTAGTCGTGCTGGACTGTTTGGTGCATAACCATCCTCTGCTACCAGATGTTGTCGGAAAGGGAAACAGACCCGAGTAACGATGCAACCTCGATGCGAGTATAATCGTCCTCCTTTATTGCAGGTTCTCACAGAGTATATATAGGCAACTAACTACAGCATGCGCCGATAACAACTTATCATTGGTCTAGCTTCTCCATGCACTTGTCTCTAGCTTTTTTCCTCATTATCTCTAATACAAGGACGTGGGAAGCAGCGCAAAGCCACCTGCGAATTCCTTTCCCACACCTCAGCTCACTCCTTTTCATCTTAAATGCCATATTACCAGATATTACGAGCTCCCCACCTCCTTTGGCAGACACACAGTCCACCTGGGCATGTAGGGAAGCATGCCATGATCCTCCCTGAAATGTCAGCGAACATCTCATCAGGGGCTCAGCTGTGTCACCCCCAAACTGTTGTGCTGCTTGTCACTGTACTAAAGGGAAATGAAGGACTGAGTGCTGCAAGCTTTCCTCCCTGCACATTCATTCTTTTATTTTTGTCTCTCTCTCACTTTCCTTCTTTTCCTTACTCCATTTCCTGCTTTAATCATGCCTCACTAAACTCTGTGTTTGCATCTGACTCCAGATGATGTGCTTTGTGGCTTTAGGTTTCCCGAGAATGCAGATACTGCAGGGTACCTTGTCTGACTCACGGAAAACTGACTCCACAATCAGTTAGATTGTAAAGTAGGTATGTTTATTCAGCACTGGGCAGCATGGGGGGTAGTTCTGCCAAAGTCGTGCGCAACAATTCGCTTGCGTGCATTCTCTTTTATCCCCTAAAATATTACATATGCATTAAGTTTCACAACACACCTAAACATATTCATTTCCTAGCTCCGCCTAGCCCCGCTTCATATGCTAATTATCTTATCAGTCCTCCTGCGCTTGCGTAGTATTCTCTGGTGGTCGTCTGGGTGGTCGTCGGGATGAAGTAAGACGTCTTCCTCAGAGCTGAACTTTTAAACTCATCTCCCTGCGCATGCTCCCTGAGCCCTTGGTCACAATCTGAGCCATAAGGTTGGTTTGGTCCGGTTCTTGGGGTCCGAGGGGCTCCTGTTATCTTGAGGCCTTGCATGTTTATCTTATCCTTTGTAAACAGTCCTCCTTATCTTTGAGCCCTTGCTCTCAGTCCAAACAATAAGGTTAGGCTGATCTGGTTCTTGGAGCCCCAGGGGCTCATCAGGCCTAAGTGCAGCATAGGCCCAGTACATCGCAAATGTAGCACATATTAAACAATGAGTGTTGTCTATATATTTATTCTTAGTCACTCTCTAATTTCTAATCCCATGTTTCAGTCCCCACTTTTCTGGAAAATCTTAGTAAATTCCTTTACTTAATATAAAAATTTTTCTTCCCAGTCTCTATGATATGTATCCCTCAATGCCTTGCCATGTACTTTTGTCAAAGAAGCTAATATCGCCATTCGTCGTAACAATTTCCAATTCCAAACAAGCATTAAAAAAACAATATTAAACTTATACCAACTAATATCAATAAAACAATAATTGGGTGACATAATGTGTTCAAAATCCCGGTTGCAGTTGGCGACCATCCGAAGAGGGCATCCCACCAGTTGTGATTTGTGTCTTGTTTTATTCTCTGCAAAACTCTGTTTATTTCCTTTGTATCATGATGGACAGTGATTAGAGTCTTCTCTCCATTTTCCTGAATGCTTTTTAAAATTTTAATCAGGTCTTGGTGTTTACCTAGTTGCTTCACTAAAGTGAGGTTCATCCCAATAGGTGTAGGTAATAACTTGTGATATATTGTGTTGTTAGACTTGATCAACTGGTGGGATACCACTGGTGCCAAATATAGAAAATCACATCCGATGATTCTAACAAAGTTACAAATACAAAAGTTAGAATGATTCTTCCTAGGGAGAGTTAACTTCTCCTTACCTACTTCTACAAAAGCACAAGCAGTTCTTAAACACACACACCCTTGACCAATATATACAAGCACAGTCTCTTGACTAGTATTTGGATGAATTTCAAAGTGGCAAACACCTTGCTCAGTGTAAAGACATACATCCTGAGCATCAATTGTGTCGCTTTCACAAAGAAATCCTTGTTGTTCCTGGGTAACTGTCCTGGTTTCAGTTAGGACAGTTATTTTTCCTCTTAGTAGCTGGTAGGGTGCTATGTTTTGGATTGGGATGAGAAGAGTGC
>NW_023306499.1:0-1988 GCF_011077185.1 Oxyura jamaicensis
GTGCAGAAGGATGAGGAGGAGGTGCTCCAGGTGCCGGAGCAGAAGTTCCCCTATGGCCTCTGGTGAGGACCATGGTGAACAGGGTGTCCCCGTGCAGCCCATGGTGTACCACGGTGGAGCAGGGTTCCATGTGGCAGCCATGGAGGAGACCATGGTGGAGCAGGTGGACCTGCACTGAAGAAGGCTGAAGCCTGTGGAGGACCCCCACCAGAGCAGCTTCCGGGCCAGAGCTGTAGCCCACGGAGAGGAGACCACGCAGGAGCAGGTGACCTGGCAGGAGCTGCTGCCCATGGGGGACCCAGATTGGAGCAATTTGCTCCTGATGGATGGACCCCGTGGTACGGACCCATATCTGGAGCAGTTCTTGAAGAGCTGCTGCCTGTGGGAAGCCCACGCAGGATCAGTTTGGGAAGGATGACATCCCGTGGGAGGGACCCCTCATTAGAGCAAGGGAGGAGCGTGACCAAGAAGTAGTGGCGGAGACGAAGTGATATAGACTGACCACAACCCCCATTTCCCATTCCCAAGCACTGCCTGGGGGGAGAAGGTGGAAGAGGGTGGATGGAGGAAAGGTGTTTTGTGTGTCTTTCCTTTGTTTCTCACTTTTCTAGCTCATTAGTAATAGGCAATAAATCTTACTATCCATAGCTTGCTGTGTCTGTTTTACCCATCAAAATAATTGTTGAGCAATTGGCCTGTCCTTATCTCAACCCTTGAGCCCTTTGCATCATATTTTCTCCCCTTCTCCCTTTCAGGAAGGGGGAGTGATAGAGTGGTTGTGGTGGAGCTCGGCTGCCCACCCAAGTAAAACCACCACAGCTTGAAAGAGGTGATCCTTGAAGACTAAGCAGCTTTCTCTTCCTTGGCCCCTCTTCTTGGCTTTGTCCCATGGACTCTACAAAGGAGATGCCCCAAGAGGCCAAAGTCTGCTCTCCTGAAGTCCAGCGTAGTGAGACTGCTGCGTTCCCTCCTTGCTGCACTTAGGATCCTAAAGTGCACTATTTCATGGTCACTGCAGCCCAGGCTGCCCTTGAGGTTCACATTCCCCACCAGCCCCTCCTTGTTGCAGAGAATGAGGTCCAGCATAGCACTTCTCTCCGCTGTCAATGGGAGAAGGAAGTTATTATTAATGCATAACAAGACCTGCCTGGATTGCCTATGCCCTGCTGTGCTGTCCCTCCAACAGGTACCAGGGTGGTTGAAGTCCCCCGTGAGGACCAGGGCTTTTGAATGTGAGGCTGCTTCTATCTGTTTATAGAGGGCCTCACCTGCTAGTCTTCCTGATCAGGTGGCCTGCAGCAGACAACCACTACAATGGCCCCTGTCCCTACCCTCCCTTTACTTCTGACCCATCATCTTGCTGTCAGATCCTCGTTCATCTGCAGTCAGAGCTCCATGCACTCCAGCTGCTCACTCACATAGAGGCCACCCTGAACCAACTGAACAAGCTCCCGTGAGTTTGTGGGGTGTGGGAGGGGAGCTTCATCACACAAGGTTCATCACATGGGTCCAGGTTTTCTAGCTAGGGATGAGATGCCTCAGATGAATCAATGCACCCCACAAGGGTAGCTAACCCCTCCCCATCCCTGCCTGTTTGCCCTATTTGTCACTGGCGATGAACAAAGTTTTCCAGAGGTAACGTTTGCATCACTAACTGATAATCAAACTCTCTTAGGACTAATCATAATTCTGTACTCAGTGTCTCTCCACTGTTTCAAGAGGGACACTGGGTGATTATTTCAGTTGACTTCATCATTTCATTTGATGTCAATGTTCTGCAAAAATGACTGTTGCCTTGCAGGAGGTGTCAGCCCTGGAGCCCCAGGGACATCTCAATAGAGACAAGAAGTAAAGAGACAACGAAACCTTGGGCTGGAACTGTGCTGCTGAGCTGGGCTGGGCTCCTGGGCCCAAGGGGAGCTCCTGGCAAGCGGGCAGCGCTGCAGAGAGACAGCTCTGCCCAGGAGCAGCTCCTCTGCACAGCGCAG
>NW_023306500.1:0-1097 GCF_011077185.1 Oxyura jamaicensis
TACGGAGTTAGGTAAATGACAACATGGGCTGTTCTCAGATTGAATACAGTTGAGCTAACACTTTTTCAACATGACTGTCCCTCAGGCAAGAGTGAGGACAGCTGGTGTGTCCATCACTCCTGGTCTCAGCTGTCCTGTGTGGGCACCTCTGTAGGATGGTCACACTCAGGTGTTCCCCTGAAAAGAACCTGGATGCTGCTGAGAGCAGAGGAATCCAGGTTCAAAGGGCAGATCTCCAAACCCCTCACCCATCTCATCATACCTGAGGAGGATCTCAGCTCTCTGCTCTTTTCCAGGGACACAGAGGGATCACAGCAGCTGCCCACATTTAGCTATCCAGCAGCATTTCTATGGCCGTAGGACTGACGTCTCTTCTCCATGAGGCTGCTAAATAACACAGTGCTGCTCGGGCAGAGCTGTGCCCTTGAGCATGACAGCCTGCAGCCCAGCAGAAGCCCCAAGTAAAGTCAAATGTCCTTAAATGTAGTGTCCTGAACAGAGAGCCAGATACTTCCCAGCCCTACAAACATTTCCCAGAGGCCCAAAATCTAGGAAGAAACATGGATGCTTTTTGTCCATGGACATATCTGAGCGACAGGAAAAACATCATTAGTGTTTGAGCTGCATCTGAATTCTCATCCCCATAACTCCAGTGAGTACAAAGCAGCTTATAAAATTTCCATGACTTAACAGCTGGAGATCTATGCTTGATGAGAAAGGAGACCGGGGGTTGCTAAGGGGAAGGTGTCTATGCTGCAGGGATGGCAGGGAGATGTTCAAATCCTCCCTGCCATGTTGTCTCTGGGAGCAGCTCGCTCTCACTTCCAGCCCATGGCTCTGCTGCCTGCAGCTGTCCCTGCCTGCAGCTGGGTCTCTGTCCCCACGCCTCCTGCCTGCAGGCCACAGCCCCCATCCCACCTGCTGGGTGCTCAGCTCTGCCCTGCAGACACCTCCTGGCAGCAGGGCTCTGCCCAGGGGCAGCTGGCTGGGGACACGTCCTAGAGACCAGGTCACACAGAGCCTGCTGACACTGCATGTGTGGTGCCCATATCCCTATGGGCAGAGGGATAGGAAGGAGACTTGTGCAGTCCTTGTAA
>NW_023306501.1:0-4190 GCF_011077185.1 Oxyura jamaicensis
TCCTCATTATCTCTAATACAAGGACGTGGGAAACAGCGCAAAGCCACGTGCAAATTCCTTTTCCACATACAGCATCATACAATCCTTCAGGCTGGAAGAGGCCTCCAGAAGTCACTGGTCCCAATCTGCTGCTCAGGGCAGGTCTGATTACAGTGGACTTCTCAGGGCTTTGTCTGGTCAGGTTTTTATCATCTTCAAGGATGGAGATTCCACAGCCTTTGAGTCCTTGTTATAATATTTAACCACCATCATATATATATGATTTAATTTATTTAAAGCTAATTAAAACTGTCCTTTTTCTGCCTTGAGTCCGTTGTCTGCTACCTAACACTGTCTGCCTCTGAGAAGAGTCTGCCTCCTTTTCTGCATCCTTCAATTAGGCCACAAGCTGCATATTGCTTATCATTGCCTAGAAGACTGTCAGACAAAATGTAGTTAGCTAGGAACATACCTATTTGCTGCTCAGGAGAATGGACCTGAAAGTTGAGTTAACCCGAATTTAGGTGATAAATCAGGAAGTCAATCTCATTATTCAGTGAGTATGTGTTACATTTAAAGTAAATATAGTTGGTTATAGTTTCAGTAGGTTGAACACAGGCAATATCTAACTGTTTAAAAGACATACATAGGTCAAATAATCAGTTTAACTGACGGGGGAGGGGAATCAGTCTAAGTCTTAAGTAAAGCTATTTTGCCTAAAATAGCTAAACCATGCTGTAACTGCTGTAACAAGTCATTAACTGCTTCACATCTGTTGAAATTGCAGAATGCACAACTCATATTGAAATATCTGATACCATAAACAGTTATACACAGTATTACAGTTGAGTTATAGGCTGATAAGTATAAAGAGTAATGGCTATGGTTATGTGAGAAACACTCTGTAGCCAATAACATAGGCTTAGGCGAGGATCTCAGTGAAGTAGCAATTTTGTTCGCAATTGCAATGGTGGGCGTCCCACAAGCAGGAGCGCACCTACTAGCCACACAGTGCAGTTTATATACTTTATTTCTCAACGACCGGGAACCTCCCCATTTCCCCATTGACTGGGTAATCCAGGTTCACAACCTATCCAATGCTTCACAGACAATATATGGCTTTCAGTTGCCAGCCTGTTATTTTTCAAATTTCTTTTGACTTTTTTACTCTTTGAGGTGGTCTGCTTATCTTCTGGCCTTTCCTGTCTTTGACAGACTTCAGCAGTCAAGCCTGTTCTTGCTGGTTCCATTATCTACTCATACAGTCTTTTGGTCCCTTATCTTTGGGTCGTTAACATACAATTGTGGTAGCTAAAACCGAGGAATCACCATCCTTTATCTTGTTCCCTGTCTCAAATCCCCCCTTTTCTTTATCCTAAGCAAATTCTTTTGCTTATAACACTCCTTGATTCAAAGTTTTCATAAAATTCTTACCAGTTTCTACTTGGTGCTTTATTCGGTTACACTTCCAGGTTTCATAATCATCTAGTCCTTTCATACAGAACCAAAATGCACACTGTACCAATACACAGGTTAAGAATATTAGTAAAAGCAAGATCAATATTCCTAAAAACAATTGCTTAAGCTAAGAAAAGTTGGGTGACCAAGAGGTCAGTTTTTTCCATAATTCTCAAACCCACGAGGTATCATCTTGAACTACCTTATGTAAGGTCTTGGTCTTACAACTTGCTTTGAAGGGGGGTTGGACCCGATGATCTTTCGAGGTCCCTTCCAACCCCTACAGTTCTGTGATTCTGTGATTTTCCCAAATATTTTTGAGAATTTCACATAAGTCTCTTGTATATTCATCAGCTCCCAAAGAATCATTAATTTAGGTTCTGTCTCTATTTGTATGGGTACTTGAGTCCTTGGGTGGTTGGTCCTCTGGCTTACTCTGGTGGTCTTTTGTTGAAGGCCAGAAGTCTTCCTTGACTTGACTTGACACTGTGATTTTTGCCTAATTGCACTGAGTCTGGTTGTCTGCATTTTACAAGGTTGCATGTTAAGCTTTCAAGCATATCTCAATACCACACTCCTTCCCTCTAAACAATGTAACTGCGCAAAAGCAACACTTATTTGTCCCCACAGTTATCTAACAACCCTTCCACAAATGAATGATCTGTATTTACATTAGAACTAAAATTATTTACAAATGACCAAGTGCCATATTTAATTTAATGATATACACGTCAGGAGATTTTTATTGAATATATCACTTTTAAATATATCACATTTACTAGTCTTTGCACTATATTTCATATGAAATAAGAAATAGGGTGACAAATTAAATCAAAGTCACAATAGAATCAATGGCCAATTTCATAAAAATAAGGATGTGGTTTAGTCATTATGGTTGTCAAAATCCTTCTTTATATTCTGGAAAGAGGCAGGCTTTTAGAACGATGAGGAAAGTTTGGAAGCATTCATCGTAATGCTGTTATTTCAGTTCCCCAGATTTCAGGGTCCAAAACGTTAAGAGACAAAGGAAAAAAAAAAAAGTTAAACTTTTAAATCTTAACATGCATTGAAAGATTTGCCCTCAAAGGGCTATCAGAAATTTATCTAGACTATCTTCAGTCAGCTTTCCAGTGTCACACTTTGAAACCCAAAGCATGGAAACTGGTTTGTTGATATAAAGGCACAAAAATGTATAGAAAGTCTGTTGGGTCAAGAAAAAAGTCTTCTATTGTGGGAGTGTGGCCATGGGGGTTGACAAGCCCCTTGGTTGGTGATAACATCAGACTCTTAACAATGAGGCCATCAGGAATGCAAAGAGTTTAGAAGGGACAAAGAAGGGTGATTGCCTTGCTGTCTCAGACTGCTTGTTTTCCAGCAGTTAAGACATGGAAGTTGCTGGGTGTTTGCTGTTGCTGGGCAAAATGGTTGACCAATGAATAGTTAGTGGAAAAGAACTGCTGTAGAGTGAACAGTATAAGAAGAGAGCCTGTCCTCAGTGAAGGGAGTTGAAGTTATGTCATCAATATAGTAACAGTTACTGATTTTAAAAGAACCTGTATGACCTTGTGGTCATTACGCCACAACTGACACCCGAATAGGGACCTGAAGAAAAGCAACAGGGACAAAATGAAGAATAAAGACAGGTTAACAGAAAAGGGACAAAAACAACAACAACAAAAAAAAATGAAAGAAAAGGAACAGGCTAACAGAACAGGGACCGGGCCAGGAACAGGGACACTGAGGGCCTCATGAAGATAGGTTTGGCCGAACTCAGCAAACAGATCAGAGAAATCGTACTGAAAGTTGCTGACAGGAAGCACACCCGAGCTGGAAGGAAGCTTGTGCTGAAAGTTGCTGAAAGGAAGGGCACCTGAGCTGGAAGGAAGCTTGAAATGAAAATTGCTGAAAGGAAGCGTATCCGAGCTAGACAGAAGCTCGTACTGAAATTCGCTGAAAGGAAGCATGCTCGAGCTGGAAGGAAGCTTGTACTGCAAGTCTCTGAAAGGACATGCACCCGAGCTGGAAGGAAACTCTTACTGATTGTTGCTGAAAGTAAGTGCTGACCCAAGCTGGAAGGAAGCTCGTATTGAAAGTGGCTGAAAGGAAGTGCATGAGGGCTCGAAGGAAGCTGGTGCTGAAAGTGGCTGAAAGGAAGAACAGTCAGTCAGAAAGTAAGCTCATACAGAATGTTGCTGAAAAGAAGCACACCCGAGCTGGAAGAAAGCTCATACTTAAAGCTGATGCAAGGAACCACACCCGATTTGGAAGGCAACTCATGCTGATTGTTGCTGAAAGGAAGTGCCGATCCGAGCTGGAAGGAAACTCGTACTGCAAGTCACTAAAAGGAACCGCACCTGACCTGGAAGGAAGCTCGTGCTGAAAGTCACTGTAAGGAAGCACACTGCAGCTGGAAGAAAGATCATACTACTAGTTGTTGAAAGGAAGCTCACTGAGCTGGAAGGAAGCTCATGCTGAAAGTGGCAGAAAGGAAGCGCACCTGAGCCGGAAGGAAGCTCGTACAGAACGGAAGCGCACCCGAGTTTTAAGGAAGTGATTTAAAGAACGAAGTCAAAATTTCTTCTTAGTGACAAAGTATTCTTTATTGACAGCGCTGGATGCACGGGGGATCCTTCCACCTAATGTGCATACACAAAGTGACAAACTATCTCATATTTATACAGCAGAACAACGAATATTCAATTAACACCTATACATATTCATTACCTAAACCCGCCTACTCACGCTTCTTATGC
>NW_023306502.1:0-7747 GCF_011077185.1 Oxyura jamaicensis
TCCGAGATATAGTTTCCAAAGTACAGAGTCGACGACAGTGCTGCGTATAAATACCAAGTTAGAGTCATGGCCAGATATTTCATCATATCGTAAGCTATTGTTACACAGCACAGTACCATAACGATCTTAAACCAGGGCCCGGAGAGGATAAACAGCACGACAGGGATCACATACAGCAAGTAACGTGCTATAAAACTCAGTTTGGAATACAGCCACAGCAGACTTGATATTAAAGCAATCAACATTCTGATTAGATCTGTCGTTATCTCAACCCTTCGTGCCCCACCTTGGGTGCCAAAAGAGCTGTTGTGGTTTAACCCGGCTGGCAGCTAAACACCACACAGCCGTTCGCTCACCCTCCCCCCTCCCTCTCTGGGATGGGGGAGAGAAACAGGAAAGTGAAGCCTGTGAGTTGAGATAAAGACAGTTTATTAAGATAGAAAATAATAATGATAATAATAATAATATGTACAAACAAGTGATGCACAATGCAATTGCTCACCACCCGCTGACCGATGCCCAGCCCAACCCCGAGCAGCCGGCCCCCCCACCCCGGCTAGCCACCCCTATATATTGTTTAGCATGACGTCAGATGGTATGGAATACCCCTTTGGCCAGTTTGGGTCAGCTGTCCTGGGTTTGTCCCCTCCCAGCTTTTGCTGCACCCCCAGCCTGCCCGCTGGCAGGACAGAGCGAGGAGCTGAAAAAGTCCTTGGCATAGTGTAAGCATTGCTCTGCAGCAATTAAAACATCAGCATGTTATCAGCACTCTTCTCATCCTAATCCAAAACATAGCACCCTACCAGCTACTAGGAGGAAAAATAACTGTCCTAACTGAAACCAGGACATACGGGATTTTTCTTTTTGATTTTAACTTTCAACAAGTCTTCTATAGGAACAACTTCCCAAGCGCTAGGGTCGGTAGATGCTTTCACTCAAGTATAATGAGTCCAACCTTTTTCCGCAGTTCTTACGGCTGGTTCAGTGGTTAGCAGTACTTGGAATGGTCCTTCCCATTCAGGCCGAAGTTTTGATTCTCTCCAGGTGCGTATCAGGACCCAATCTCCTGCATGGAATGAATGTACTGGGAATTCCAAAGGTGGAGTTTGAGCCAACAGTCCACGAACCCTGAGAGATGCTAAGGAAGAAGATAATCCAAGTATATAATTTTTGAGAAAAATATCTTTAGTTTCAAAAATAGGTATCTCACCGTTTCTACCCAGGTACGGCAGTCCAAACAACATCTCATATGGTGACACTCCTACATCTTTTCTAGAAGCAGTTCAAATTCTGAGAAGTGCTAAAGGTAAACACTTTGTCCAGGGAAGCTTAGTCTCTAGAACAAGCTTTGACAGATGTTTCTTTAATGCTTGATTCATTCGCTCCACTTTCCCTGATGAGGAAGGATGCCATGGAGTATGAAATTCCCATTTTATTCCCAAGGCTCCCATTAATCCTTGTAAAATAGATGAAGTGAAATGACTTCCTTGATCTGAATCTATATTTTCAACAATCCCATATCTAGGAATTATTTGTTCCAGGATTACCTTTATCACCACACTAGCTGTTGCTGATGCTGAAGGAAAAGCTTCTACCCATCCTGACAAATGGTCAATCAACACCAGCAAGTACTTCAATCTGCCCACTTTAGGTAATTCAGTAAAATCTATTTGGATGCTCTGAAAAGGTCGAAGCCCTGGGTCCCGTCCGCCCAGGGGTTGTTTCCGTAGAGCCTTCCTATTCACTCGTCGGCATGTTATGCAACTATTACACACTTGTTTAGCTACAGTATACATGCCTATACATATGTATTTCCTTAATACAGCGTCACACATTGCCTGGACTCCCCAGTGACTTCCTTGGTGTAGAACAGCTAAAATTTCTCTCATTATCTGTTTGTTTACCATTTCTCTCCCATCAGGGAGAGTCCACCGCCCTTCGGACTCTTTTGCTCCTAATTCCCTAAAGGCTTCTATTTCCTTTTTGCTGAATATCTGCTTTTCAGGTAGAGGTTTTATTTCAGGTACAAGAAGCAGCTTTGCTTCTACTTCCAATTGCAAAGCTGCTTCTTTAGCCTTTTCATCTGCAATCCTATTTCCCCATTCAACTAGGGAGTTTCCCTAGTTTCCTTTTTGATGTCCTTTCACATGCACCACAGCAACCTCCTCTGGTAGTAACAGACTTTCCAGAATCTGTCTAATTAATTCTTCATGGACTAATTCCTTTCCCTTGCTGTTTACTAAGCCCCTTTCTTCCCATATTTTTCCAAATGTATGTACCACCCCATATGCATATCGTGAGTCAGTATATATAGTTCCCTGTTTCCCTCTTAATAATTTTAATGCTTGATTTAATGCATATAATTCACAGGTTTGAGCTGACCAATTGCTAGGCAGTTTTCCCATTTCTTCGACATTCCCATCTGTTCCTTCAATGATGGCATAACCATTACATCTCTTTCCTTGTACCACCTTAGAAGATCCATCTATAAACAATATTTCCCCTTCCTCTAAGGGCACCTCTTGTAAATCTAATCTTACCTTTGTCTGGTAATTTATTAAATCTAAGCAGTTATGTTCTATATTTATTGGATCCTCAATTCTCTTTGACAAGAAGGAGGCAGGATTCAAAACAGATTCTGTAGTTATAGTTAAATCATCCTTTTCAATTAGTATAGCTTCATATTTTAGTATTCTGGAGTCTGTCAGCCACCTTCCTGCTTTCTGAGTGAGAATAGCCTTCACTTGGTGAGGGGTAACAACAATCAATTGTCCTCCAAAGGTTAATTTCCTGCTCTCTTCCACTAATAAGGCAGTTGCTGCTACTGCCTGAATGCATTCTGGCCATCCCTGGGATACAGGGTCTAACAATTTAGACAAATACGCTACAGGTTTCTTTTTATCTCCCCATTCTTGGGTTAACACCCCCAAAGCAGCACCCTCACTTACAGTTATAAAAAGATAAAATGATTTCTTTAGGGCAGGAAGAGCTAAGACTGGTGCTGTAATAAGGTCTTTTTTTTTTAATTTTTCCATTACTTCTTCTTCCTCTTTAGTCCAGTTCAGTATATTAGGTTCTTCCTCCAATAATTTGAGATATCATTTCTTTGTTTTCTGTGCATATGCTTCTATCCACAGTCTGCAATATCCAATTAAACCCAAAAATTTTCTCAACTCTTTCTTTGTTTTGGGGAGAGGAAGTCGCACAATTCCCTGAATCCTCTCAGGGTTTATTCTCCGTCTGCCCTCAGAGGCTAAATGTCCCAAATACTTAACTTCTTTTTCTACATACTGTAATTTATCTTTAGATACCCTTAGCCCGTGTTCTCCTAAAAAATTCAGAAGTTTATTGGTGGCTTCTTTTACCTTTGATCTTTCTTCCCCAGATACCAATAAATCATCTACATACTGTAACAACGTCACCCCTTCTGGAATATGAAATGTTTCTAAAATCTTTTCCAATTCTTGCCCAAATAAATTGGGAGATTCAGTAAATCCCTGAGGCAGAACAGTCCATCTATATTGCTGTTTGCAACCTGTCTCAGGGTCTTCCCATTCAAATGCAAAAATATCTTGACTTCCAGGATCTAATGGGCATGCCCAAAAGGCATCCTTTAAATCTATAACACTGAACCATTTGTGCTCATGAGGGATTTTACTCATCAGGGTATAAGGGTTAAGAACCACAGGGTGGCGCTTCCGTGTTATCTCGTTAACTTTTCTTAGGTCTTGTACTAATCGGTATGAACCATCTGGCTTTCGTACTGGTAAAATTGGAGTGTTATATGGTGACATACAAGGCTCCAAAAGACCATCTTTAACTAAAGTTTGCACTATAGGTTTCAGGCCCATTTTTCCTTCATAAGAGATAGGATACTGTCGCTGTCTAACTATTCCGCTCCCTTCTTGAACAGTTATCTTTAAGGGAGTTATGTTAAGCCCTCCTCGATTTCCTTCCCTTACCCATACCATGGGATTTATTTCTTTTTCATCATTTTCTGTTAACAATGTCATTGCGATTGTTATTCCTTTTTCACAGGTCTTCAATTGTAATCCCAATTTGACTATTAAATCTCTCCCTAATAAATTAGTCCCTGCTTCAGGTACATATAACAGTACCCAGTGACGGTTTTAGTTTCCCAAGATAATTCAGTGGTTTCAAAAAGTGGCACTACCATACCAAGTCCTTCTACCCCTGTTACTCGTAGAGTATTATTAGTTAAATTGAGTCCCGAAATTTTATAAGCTAAAGAGGATCTGGCTGCTCCTGTATCTACTAAAAATACAACCTTTTCTTTATTAGGTCCCACTTCTAAATTTATCAAGGGCTCTGGGTGGGACCACTGTTCAAAGAGCCCCTGACCCCCCTATTCAGAGTTTATGATGGTAAACAATCTTTCTTCCCTTTTCCATTCAGGACATTCTCATTTAAGATGTCCTGTTTTCCCACATTTATAACATCTTCCCTGTAGCTGCCGTGACTGAGGAGGCAGTGGCCGCTTTGATCTCACATTCCTGTTTCCTTTTTCTTCCTGATTCCATCCCAAACCTTGTTTTTCTTGAAACCCGTTTTCCCATTGGTTCCTCATTCTCTGCCCCACCACTTGATTCACTGTGGAAATCATCATTTTCGTCTTTTGTTTCTGCTTTTCATCTTCCCTTCTGATATACACTTTCTGCGCTTCCCTCAAAAGTCTTTCTAACGGCTGTTCATTCCATCCCTCCAATTTCTGAAGTTTCCTTTGTATGTCCGGCCATGCTTTCATTACAAAATTAATCTTCAAAAGACCCTGCGCTACAGGGTCATCAGGATTCATTCCTGAATACCTTCACATCCTATCCCTGAGCCTTTCCAAGAAATCACTTGGGGTTTCATCTTTATTCTGCTGAACCTCAAGTGCTTTAATAAAATTCTGAGACTTAGGTACTGCTTCTCTAATTCCTCTAATTACCAGATCTCTCAAGTCTCTCATATTAGTCCTATCCTGTATATTATTGTTGTCCCAATTGGGGTCCACATTTGGAAACTTTTGTTCTGCTGGAATCACTCCATCTCCTGGAGGATGATCCTTTTCCCATTCCCGCATTGCTGCCCTTCTGATCATTCCTCATTCTTCCCCTGAGAATAGCAGATTCAGAATTGCCATCATTTCTCCCCAGCAATATAGATTGGGTCCCAAAAACTGATCTAACTGTTCTGCTAATCCAATGGGATCCTCAATCAGAGATTTCATTTCCTTTTTAAAATTTCGCACTTCTCCGCTAGAAAGGGGGGCATTTACATATCCTATTTGTCTAGGTCCCAGCGGCACTTCACGGAGAGGATACATAGCAGCTTCATTAGTGTTAGTAGTATTAGTACCAGGGAGTGGAAAATTCTCAAGGTCTTTTTTGCATTGTTCCAATTCTTTTACAAGTCTGGGGTACCCCCTGTTCCCAGAGTTAATGTCATTTACAGTTCCTGTTTCTTCTCTTAGAGAAGGTGTTACAGTGACTGCTGCTGTTGCTGCAGCCTGGGGGTTATAAGGAGGAGGTAAATTATCCAAAAGGTCCCATTTATCACTTGTCCCTTCCCCTTTCTTTTCCTCTTTATTCTGATTTTTGCTTAAAATCAAATTAGATCCTTGTATCCAACAAGCTGCATACTCCGATTCTTCTTCCGAAAATGGAAATTTGTTATTAACATACAAGTTTAAGGCCTGACATACCCAATCTTTGTCAGACCCGTATTTTGGCCAAAATACTGCAGTTCCTTTAATTGGTTCTTTTGTCCAGACTGATACACAATATTTAACCATCTTCTTCCTATCTTTCTCTTTAGTTTTGGGGTTATTTTTCCAATTTCTCAGCATCCTTCCTAAAGGAAAGTGGGTAGGCACTCCCCCAGGGATATCTCCCTGTCCCCTGGAACTCATATTTCCCATCTTTCCTAACCCTCGCCAGTATGTGCTACAGAAATTTCCCTTCTGCAGTGTACCACACACCAACGTACTGAAAAATGGGGGTGTACCGCCAAGCACTTCCCCGTGCGTTACCGCACACCTGAGTTTACCAGATTCCCTGGTGTACTTCCAAGCACTTCCCCGTGCAAGGATTACCGTACACCAGATTCCCCTGGTGTAGTGCCAGCACTTCCCCGTGCAAGGGCTTACCATACACCAGATCACCTGACCCCCAAGGCAATACTTAATATTTCTTACCTTGGTCTGTGCACAGAGTTGCTGGATCGATTCTTAAAAACCTGGAGTGCCTACCTTCTTCCTTTCCCCACTACTTCACGGATCCTGCCTCTTTAACCAGTCTCGGGCCCTCTGTCAGCTTTCCGCAGAACCGCCACCGTCGATGCACAGGACCGCTGAAATCAGCGGGGCATGCCTTCCTGCTGCTGCGGCTCCCCAGTAGGTGACTGGCTCCCGGACAAGCACCCAAATTGTGAGAAACACTCCGTAGCCAATAACTTAGGCTCAGGCGAGGATCTCAGTGAAGTAGTAATTTATTTGCAATTGCAATGGCGGGCGCCCCACAAGCAGGAGAGAGCGCATCTACAAGTTCCTAAACACAGTTTATATACTTTTTTGATGACAAGACCCTCCCCTGTTTCCCCACTGAGTGAGTGAGTAATCCAGGTTCACAATCTATCTGATACTTCACAAACAATGCATGGCCTTCAGTTGCCGGCCTGTTAAATTTCAAATTTCTTTTGACATTTTTACTGCTTGAAGTGGTAATGTTTCTTCACTTATCTGACTTGACTTGACACCGTGATTTTCACCTAATTGTCCTAAGGAGTCTAGTTGTCTGCATTTTACAAGGTCGCCTGCTAAGCTTTCTTATCACTATAAGCATATCTCAGTACTGCATTCCCTCCTTCTAAACAATGTAACTCTGCAAAAACAACATTTCTATTCCCACACCAGCATTGTTCCATACTGACACAAATCAAATTAACACATTTCACAATCCCCCATTTCCTTTTTTCATGGTATTGATTCGTTTTTGTTTGTTTGTTTGTTTTTTTCCCCAATTGAGTCAATACTTGCTGAATTGGTACCAGTTTTGGATCTTCTTTTGTTTTCATTATTAGGGAATGGATTTTCCCTTCCCCTGGTTCTGGGTCTGGGTCAACTTGTACCACAGATATCTGCATTCCTTGTAGAACCGAGTGTATTAGTCTGGTAAAACAGGGTATTAAACATGGAGTTATTAACAACCCTCCACATATTCCCAATACAACTATCCTGTGTCTAATAAGCCAACCACCACCCATAAAGTCCCTCCATAATTCTCTTAAATTGATTTCATTCCAAGTTTGAACTGGGACATGTGCAATTCTCTTCATTTCTTTTTACAAGTTCATTCACAGCTTTTCCTTCATCATCAATCTCTAAACAGCAATTACTAAGGTTAAATTTTCCACAGACTCCTCCTTCTTGTGCTAGCAAATAATCTAAAGCTAAGCAATTTTGATACAAAGCAGTTCTCATCTTGGTATTTTGTTTTGCAATGAATCCGAGTGCATCTCTGGTTTTATTCACAACTATTTCTACTAAAGCTTGCAACCTAATTATTCTATTAATCATATACATTGGGGTCCTATAGCCCCAGGATCCGTACTCCAACAAGCACAACCCCAATTTGAGGGTCCACAGTAATGATAACTCCTGTCCCACAGATAATCTCTTATCCAATCAGTGTAACACGTAGAAGCCACTGTTCCACCCTTTCTAGGACAAATGTACTGGGGCTGG
>NW_023306503.1:0-3573 GCF_011077185.1 Oxyura jamaicensis
CCTCTTCAGAAAGTTTCTCCAAAGTATTCTCTTTTAGTTGGTGGACGCTTTCAGAAAGTTTCTCCACAGCTGAGACGCAGGCCTGTAGGGAAGAGGAGAGGCTTTCTTCGTACTGCCGGAGTTGTTTAGCCACATCACCCACTGTGGGTTCCTCATCCTCTTTCCAGGCCATTACTGCCAATGAGCTGGCATATGATGATGGTGCACTCCGTACAAACTTCCGCCACATGGTCGTGTACACCTGACTTCATCTGGATCTGTGGGTACTTGTCCATCGTCTGGGTCCTCATAAATCTATTTCCGTATGGCTAATTCCCTCAGATACTGGATTCCCTTCTCCATAGTGGTCCACTTGCCTGGCAGACATACAAGTTCTTCCTTGTAGGGATACCTTTCCCTTACAGCGTACAGGAGACGCCTCCAGAGGCTGTGAGATCATGCTCCATCTCCAATTGCTTTGTCAATGCCTGCATCTCTAGCAAGGGATCCCAGCTGCCTGGCTTCCCTGCCCTCTAATTCCACACAATTGGCTCTGGTATCCCAACTTGAGCTGGAGCGGCTGTAGGAGGTGGAACGGCTGCAGGAGCTAGAGCTGGACTGGCTACAGGAGCAGGAACTGGAGCGGCTGCAGGAGCAGGAGCGGCTGCAGGAGCAGGAACAGCTGCAGGAGCTGGAACGGCTGAAGGAGCTGGAATGGCTGCAGGAGCTGGAGCTGGAACGGCTACAGGAGCAGGAACTGGAGCGGCTGCAGGAGCAGGAGCGGCTGCAGGAGCAGGAACTGGAGTGGCTGCAGGGGCTGGAACGGCTGCAGGGGCTGGAGCTAGAGCGGCTGCAGGGGCTGTAGCTGGAACGGCTGCAGGAGCTGGAACGGCTGCAGGAGCTGGAACGGCTGCAGGAGCTGGAATGGCTGCAGGAGCAGGAACTGGAGCAGCTGCAGGGGCTGGAACGGCTGCAGGGGCTGCAGCTGGAGTGGCTGCAGGAGCTGGAGCAGCTGTAGGAGCTGGAGCGGCTGCAGGGTTTGTCACTAGGTTCATAGTAGCATCAATTGCAGCTCGATAGGCATAGGCCAGGCCCCAACATGCTACAGTGAGTTGTGTCACTTTGGAACTGCCAGAGTCATGACACTCTTTTTTCAAGCATTCTACCAGTTTTTTAGGATTTTGCAGTTGTTCAGGGGTGAATTTCCAAAACATTGGAGGTGCCCACTGATCTAGCCACCTGCCCATATCCTCCCACACTCCCTGCCACTCACAACTATCCCACCTCAGGACAGATCTCTGCATGAGATTCCTAAGTAGTTGTTTAACTTTTAAAAAAACCTGAAGCGCATTCAGGAGACATAACAACAAGAACATGCTGGTCTGAGTATCCCAAGGATATTCAACATCTTGGAGAGCTATCGTAACTAGCTCAGAGGAAAAGAGGGTGGTGAATGAGAAAGGGAGAGTGAACAAGTAAGGAAAAATATCTTCCCCTGTCCCCTCCACTGACTGGCTCCCTGATGAAAAAAGGAAGTAGGTGTAATTGTTAATAGTTTCCGAGATATAACTTCCAAAGTACAGAGTCGACAACAGTGGTGAGTACAAATACCAAGTTAGAGTCATGGCCAGATATTTCATCTTATCGTAAGCTATTGTTACACCGCACAGTACCATAACGATCTTAAACCAGGGCCCGGAAAGGATGAACAGCACGACAGGGATCACATACAGCAAGTAACGTGCTATAAAACTCGGTTTGGAATACAACCATTGTCCTCCATACCAAAGAGGCTTTGACCGTTTGGCTTGCTTGACTGCAGCATATGTTTCACAATCAGGAATAACCTCTGCCATAGTGTCCATGGTCAGGTCCACCCCTCGATCACAAGCCCATCTGTATGTTGCATCTCTACCTTGATGGCTTGAGGTGTCATGGGCCCATTGGGCTATAAATAATTCACCCTTATGTTGCCAGTCCAGGTCCACCTGAGCCACTTCAATCTTAGCAGCCTGATCCACCTGCTGGTTGTTTTGATGTTCTTCAGTAGCCCGATTCTTGGGCACATGAGCATCTACGTGGCATACCTTTACAACCAGGTTCTCTACCCGGGCAGCAACATCTTGCCACAATGCAGCAGCCCAAATGGGTTTGCCCCTGCGCTGCCAGTTGTTCTGTTTCCATTGCTGTAACCACCCCCACAGGGCATTTGCTACCATCCACGAATCAGTGTATAGGTAGGGAACCGGCCACTTTTCTCGTTCAGCAATATCTAAAGCCAGCTGGATGGCTTTTACTTCTGCAAATTGACTTGATTCACCTTCTAAATCAGCAGCTTCTGGAACTTGTCGTGTAGGACTCCATACAGCAGCTTTCCATCTCCGATGCTTTCCCACAATGTGACAGGACCCGTCAGTGAACTACTACGGGCTACTGTAGAACATCAAAACAACCAGCAGGTGGATCAGGCTGCTAAGATTAAAGTGGCTCAGGTGGACCTGGACTGGCAACATAAGGGTGAGTTATTTATTGCCAGATGGGCCCATGACATGAGGCCATCAGTGTCCTTGATACTGTCCTGGTACCTGTTGTGCTCGCCTGTCCCTATTCATTCCTCTTTTGGTTTTGTCCCTGTTCTGTTAAGCTTGTCCCTGTTTCTGTTCTTCATGTCCCTATTTGTTTTCTTCATATCCCTGTTCATTTTCTTCATGCCCCACGCTGGGTGCCATTTGTGACATTAAGACAACACAGACACCAGGGTTCTTTTAGGATCAGTAACTGCTGCTACTTTTTTGATGACATAACTTCATTATATATCTATTGCCCCCCGCATATTGAGGGCAGGCTCCCTTCTTATACCATTCCCCCACCGCAGGACTTTCCTACTCACTATTCATTGGTCAACAACTTTGCCCGGCAACAGCAAACACCCAGCAACTTCCATGCCTTAACGACTGGCAACAAGCAACCCATAATTAATAATGAAGCTTTACCCTAAAAGCAGAGAAAGTACATATGAAATAAATCGTGCATGGAGATGGGAGCAGGATCACATCCTTAATGTTAAGGAAAGGTTACAGCAGATGAAAAGAAGAGGCAGTTTAGTGCTTTAGCTCAGATTCATCCAACCTAATTTCAAGTATCAACTTAATGGTGGCTTTTGCAGTCATCCTGCATACTCAACAGAGAGAAACAAGTCTCTCCAGATTTTGACATGATGGCTTCAATCCCTACTATGAGGTAGGGAAGGATACAAGATTGAACCATCATATAAGAGAATTGTCCTTGGTCTCTGGTCTTCTCCATATTACTACAGCAAAGTTGCCACAGAAAGGGCATATATATATATATTACACATCTTTAAATACAGGTCTTTGGGAGGGACCCCAGCCTCTAATAACTTGCGGTCGAGGGTATGCTTGTGTCTCCACAGGTCACGGACCAAGATGGGTACCAGCAAGGGGGTAAGGCCATGGTTGGCCTCCTCCTCACAATCACCGCTTCTCATCGGTTATTGCCAGCCCTGGGTCTCCATCCAACCATGCCGCAACATCGAGGTCACCCTCGCCAACAAGACAGGACAAGAAGCGATGT
>NW_023306504.1:0-9611 GCF_011077185.1 Oxyura jamaicensis
TCCCCCACGGGTCAAGCCATTGTTGAGCACACACATCGCACCTTGAAAACACTGGTAAATAAACAAAAGGGGGGAGACACCCAGGAAACACCACAGAACAGGTTGGGAAAGACACTTTACGTAATGAATCACCTAGCATTACCCTTTCCTCACAAAGAGGTACCACCCATAGTAAAACATTACAAAAGGATGAATTCTGCACTGTCACGGGTGCCAGAACCAGAGCAGGCCTTAGTGATGGTAAAAAAATTAAATACAGGTCTTTGGGAGGGACCCCAGCCTCTAATAACTTGGGGTCGAGGGTATGCTTGTGTCTCCACAGGTCACGGACCAAGATGGGTACCAGCAAGGGGGTAAGGCCGTGGTTGTGCTCCTCCTCACAATCGCCGCTATCATCGGTTATTGCCAGCCCCGGGTCTCCATCCAACCATGCCGCAACATCGGGGTCACCCTCGCCAACATGACAGGACAAGAAGCGATGTGCCTGTCCCTGGCTAGGGCAAACAACCCATTTACAACATGCCTGGTGGGGATCCTGGCAGATAACAAAGATTGGACTGTCTACTTGCTGCGAGCACCCCTAGAGCCACAGGAATTAGATATCCTGGGAAGTGTAACAGCCACATCATGTGTAAGGTTCAATTACATGGGCAAAAACCAAACCATGAAACAAATTGTCAATGTCACACTCTCTCCTTATCGCAATACATCTCTTTGGTGTAATTATACAAAACTATAATAGCATCGTTCCTTGTGCCAGGAGGTGCTCTGCTCGGCTGTGGGATCGACTGTGGAATGGACACCCCTAGGTGCACCCCGAGCATTTTCCTCGGAGGGGTCTCCACTCTCAGCCGCTCACCACGGGAGTAGACAAGGGCCTCCTGAAGCCACGAACAAATTATTTTAAGTGATGTTTTCCTGTGGTATGAATGAAAAGTGCAAGAGGCCTCTTTGCGTGAATGTGTGATTGTGCTGTGCGAGTGAGAAGCATCATCGCTGCAAAGCACCGTTCCTAGTGCTTAGTGGCTTGTTGACTGATGTAGATTCTAGTAGGCACACTACTTTACAATTGTAATTTTGCATGTGATTTTCACCCTGTTGCTTATTGTAATGTTTGCAGTGCTTGATAGAATAATATATAGAAAGCATTTGGTTGGTTGAAAATAAAAAGGGGGAATTGTGAGAAAGGAATTTGCAGGTGGCTTTGCACTGTTTCCCACGTCCCTGAATTAGAGATAATGAGGAAACAAGCTAGAGACGTGTGCACAGAGAAGCTAGACCAATGATAAGTTGTTATTGGCGCGTGCTGTAGTTAGTTGCCTATATATACTCTGTGAGAACATGTAATAATGGAGAACGATTATACTTGCATTGAGGTTGCATCATTACTCCGGGTCACTCCCATTCTGACAATATCTCCTCTCTTTTCCACTGATGTCATCACGAACTGGGTACTATTTATTATTCACCGTATTAATAGTGTAAAGCAAGGTATCATGCAAGGAATAAACAATAATATCATTATACCGCATAGGAATAAAAAGAACATCCTCTTAACCCAGGGTCCACCAGGCAAACATGAGAACAGATCCCAGTCCATGCCTTCCCAAGTCTGGACTGGAACATGTGCTGATTTCCTAATTTCCTTTGTTATTTGTTTAACTATTTTTCCATTATCATCGATTTGCAAACAATAATTGGAACCATTTAATTTTCCACACGCACCTCCTTCTTCTGCTAATAAGTAGTCTAGAACCATTCTATGCTGGAAAATGGCATTCCTCATTTGAGTAGATTGATCAGCCAAGAGATCTAAAGCCGTTGCTGTTTGATTTGTTATAATTAGAGAACTGCTTGTAATCTAATTATTCGATTCAAATTATAAATGGGTTCTCGGGCCTCCGATATTACTTCGTTCGGGTTCCAGGTGGCCGGTCTGTAATGTTGTATAATCCTTTTGGGAGGCCATTCATTTTTTCCCCATTTTTGGGTACTGCCCCCAGCTAATGAGGTATCAATAGATCACCTTATTCTATTCAAATCATCATATAATCTTATCCCTAAACTATTCCCTTGGATTTGTGATAATAAAAAGAATAAAGGCCTTATGTATCCCACATAGCATACTCCTGACTAGTTCTTCGGTAACTTCTTGTAAGCATGTTTACCACACACCCAATAATGGCCCTTCAAGGCCCATGTCCCATTCGGAAAGGGGCCATCCCATCCTTCTCTATTCCTCGGAGCATGAAAATACAAAGTATCCTTGTTGCCCAGTGGTCCTGTTACAATACCTCTTCCAGAGGTACATCTCCAAGTCCCCGCATCAGATTTCCACTTGCAATTACAATCAAGTCCTTTTTGTCTACCTGTTTCATTACTAGCGGACCAAAAATGTTTAAAGAATATTCACTTCCCATTTTCATTTTGCAATTTCCAGCGGTATACCCTTACCACATGTTGGTCTTCTGTGTTGTTGTGTCACACTGGCAGCTTAGGACCTGGCTATCAAGCTGTCCTGTTCCATGGGCTCTCGCCACAGCTTCACATCCGGGTCCAAAAAGCTCCCTGTACGAGCATTTTAGCCAAGTCCCATTTTTCAATTGGACGTGTGTCGCATTCCATTTACTGTGGTGGATCGTACAGTTTATTGGTCTACATCCGGGGTCCGTACAATCATACCCGGGAGACAGGGTCCAATTGCAGATACTTTTTCCCACTGGGACCGTTCCTGTTCTGTTCAGACAATATACACCCCTATCTGATGAATGCAACTGCCACAGACCTCCCTCCTCTTTTCAGAGCCATGTCCCATTATGCACTTCACTCAAATTACTGACCCCCCACTTGGGTTTGACAGGGCCCGCTACCCAGGGCCAGCTTTCGGTTCCTCCCGGTCCTCCACAAACCCAGCAGTTGCTAAGGTTAAAAGCCTTAGCTACCTCCTCTCCCAGGGTAAAAAACCCATTCTTCCATTCCTGCCCCTGGCCCAATTGCCCATGTAATAACCATACCAGGAGGTATAGCATCCCTTATTTTCCTTGCTCCGCTCAATCCTGGAGATGGGGGATGTGTCTTCGATCAAGGGGTTGGACCCGTTTTCAGCTCTGTTTTTGGCTTGCTCCACCGTTCAGCTTTTCAGGGTAGCCCGGCTCCTGGAAAACTAATCACAACTTTATATAAATACCAAAAAGTTCCTTCTTGGGGGTCAGCCTGATTTTAGTGGGGAAAAGTCCGGTCGAGGCCCTCTCACTCGGCAGTCAATACCCATAGGGGTTGCTTCCCTTGGTAGACTATCCATACTGCAGTGGAGAATCCTGCCCTGGTCTTTCCTTTTTCCCCTTTCCTCGCTCCAGGCTTGCCTCCCCCCCCTTGTCCAGTGCTCTCTCAGAGCATCAATTCCTTCTCAATTTCAGTTTTAGTTCACCAGGAGTGGACTCAACCTTCCAAGCTTCAGTTGTTAGTGGCCCTTTTACTGTAGACACATGGGTCCAACCTCTTTCTGCTGTCCTTACCGCTGTTTCAGTGGTAAGTAAAACAAGGAAAGGCCCTTCCCATAGAGGAGACAGATTCCCTTCTTTCCATGTTTTTATCAGGACCGTATCTCCTGGTTTTAACTGGTGAATTGCAAATCCTAAAGGTGGTGTTTGAACCATCATCCCAATTTCTCTTAGTTCTTCTAATCTCCGTCCAATGGCGGTTATATACTTTTGGATATCACAGTCCTCAACTACATTGTTCCCTAGAGGCATCCCCTGTAAATAAGGCATACCATATAACATTTCATATGGTGATAATCCAGTCTCTCTATATGGTTTAGTTCTAATGTATAAAAGTGCTAACGGTAGGCACTTAGTTCAAGGCATTCGTGTCTCAATCATCAATTTAGCTAGTTGCTGTTTTATTGTCTGATTCATCCTTTCAACTTTTCCAGAGCTTTGTGGGTGCCACGGGGTGTGGTATTCCCACTGAATACCTAATGATTGACATAACACCTTTATTACTTTAGAAGTGAAGTGTGTGCCTTGATCAGAGCCAATGTACTGGATTATCCCATATCGAGGTATTATTAAGTGTTCCAGTAATATTTTTACCACCATTTGTGCCGTAGCTCGTGCTACCGGATAAGCTTCTACCCATTGTGTTAAATGATCCACTATTACCAATAAATACTTTATCCTCCCTACCTTGGGTAATTCAGTGAAATCAACTTGTACCCTCTCAAAAGGTCTATAAACTGTTTTCCTCCCCCCTGTGGCCGCTTGTCGGAACACCTTCTTATTTATTTTCTGACAAGTCAAACAACCTTGTGAAATTTGTTTTGCTATTTCATAAATTCCAATGTAGCCAAATTGCTTAAGGAAATGGTCACCTAGTGCCTTTGTACCCCAATGGGTCTGTGCATGTAGTTGTCCTAATATTTGCCTCGCGTAGGCTTTTGGCAATATCTCTTGCCCGTCAGGTAGTATCCATTTTCCCTGTTCTAACTTGGCCCCTATTTTCTCCAATTTAGCCTGCTCCTCAGGGGTAAACTTTTTCCCTTCTTCTTCTTGTCTTCCTTCCTCCTGTACTACATTAATTTTAATGACCTGAGTCCTTAAGGCTGCTCTCTGGGCTTCTTCATCCGCTAAATTATTTCCCCTGATTCGGTAATCTAATCCCTTTTGGTGTCCTCTCACATGTACTACTGCTATCTCCTTTGGTTCCCTTCATGTCCTTAAAATTTTTACTATTAATTCTTGATGTATGAGATTCCTCCCTTGAGTGTTAATTAAACCTCTCTCCTCCCAATTTTTTCCAAAAGTGTGGACCACCCCATATGCATATTTTGAATCTGTAAATATAGTCCCACTTTTTCCCTTTAATAGTTCCAAGGCCCTACATAAGGCATACAACTCACAAGCCTGAGCCGACCACGATGAGCTTAAAGGTCCAGATTCCACAGGTTTTAAGTCCTTATAAATTATTGCATACCTTGATTTTCTTCTTCCTTCCACTACTCGGGAGGAGCCATCCACAAACAGTGCTTCTCCTTTCTCCAGATCAGTATCCCTTAAATCTGGCCTCACCTTAGTTTGGGTTTCAATTACTTCTAAGTAGTTGTTGTAATTTTTCAGATGGTTCTCCAAACAGAAACTGTGCTAGACTCTGAGCAGTTCTAAGTCAGGGGAATCAATTAATATTGCCTCGTATTTCAGGATACGGCTATCCATTAACCATTTTTCTGCTTTTTGTTGTAAAACACTTCGGACATTGTGTGGAGTATATACTTTTAGAGGGGCGTTAAAGGTAATCTTTCTGACCTCCTCTATTAATAATGCTGTAGTGACTAAAGCTTGGAGACAAGCAGGCCAGCCCCTGCTTACTGGATCAAATAACTTAGAACAATATCCCACAGGTTTCTTAATCCCTGCCCAATCTTGAATAAGAACTCCATATGCTGTCTGATTTGATGTATTCACAAAGATAGAAAGGTTTTTCCAGGTCTGGGAGGCTTAACACAGGTCCTTGTATTAATGCCCTTTTTATTTCCTCGAATTTTTGATCATCTTCTGTGAACCACCTGAGTCGGTTATTAGTTAGTTTCTCATATAAGAATTTGACCTTCTCACTATAGTTCTCCAGCCATGGTCTACAATATCCTAATAATCCCAATATTTGCCGAATCTCCTTTTTGGTTTCTGGGGGTCTTAAAGATAGAATACCAGATACCCTTTCAGGATCTAGTTTCTTTTTCCCTCCACTCAGCCAATGCCCTAAGTATTTTACTTCCTGCTCCACAAACTGCAACTTTGATCGAGATACCTTTAATCCCCTTTCCCCTAGGAAATTTAATAATTTAATAGTGGCTTCTCAGGTTCCTTCCTCAGTTTCTCCTGCCACCAATAGGTCATCCACATATTGCAATAATTTTACTTCCCTAGGTAATGTGAAGTCTTATAAGATCTTCTCTAAAGCTTGTCTGAATAGATTTGGTGACTGTAAACCCCTGCGGTAGCACAGTCCATCTTAATTGTTGTTTTCGTCCTGTTTCGGGATCCTCCCATTCACAGGCGAAATAATCTCTGGACCCCTCATTCAGAGGACAAGCCCAGAAAGCATCTTTCAAATCTATCACACTATACCAGGTATGTTTGGGAGATATATGGCTCAATAAGTGTAGTGGGTCTGGCTGGGATGTTAACTTTCCGTTGTAGCAGCCCATACAGTGCTGCGCTCTGCACTTGTAGCTAGAACAGCAGTGGTATCACACTAGTGCTGTGTCTGCTGCTGAGAAGTGCTGGCACAGCATCAGGACTCTCTCTAACCCTCCAAGGGGGTGGGCAAAAAAGTGAGAGAGAAACATCAGCAGGGGAGCTGACCTAAACCAACCAAAGGGATATTCCATACCATATGATGTCACACTCAGCAATAAAAGGTGGAAAAAGGAAGAAGAGGGGAGGGGTGGGCTCTCATTGCGAAAACGTCTGTCCTCCTCCCGAACACCGGCTACGTGCGTTGAGGCCCTGCTTCAAGGACATGGTCAAGCATCGCTCATTTGTGGGAAGTAGAGTAATTTCTTTCCTCTGCACTTCCACATAGCCTTTACTTGTTTTGTTTAGTTATTCCCTTTCCCCCTCCCTCTTCCCCTTTCCTTTTTTTCCCTTTAGTTGAATTGTTTAATTAATAATAATATTTCCTTAATAATATATATATATATATATATTTTCTCTTTAATTAAATCATCCTTATCTCAACCCGTGAGTTGTTCTTTCCTTTACTTCTTCCCCTCCTCATCTGAGGAGGGGGAGTGAGAGAGCGGTTGTGGTGTTCAACTGCCTAGCACGGTAAAACCACCACAGTCCTTTTTGGCGCCCAACGTGGGGCACGAAGGGTTGAGATAACAATAGAATTGATTAAACTCTTACAATTAACACACTTACTTGCTAGTCACCATGTTCAGTGTCCTGTTAATATTGGCTTGTTTGATCATGTGTCATGCAATCCGAGTCATATTCTCCTTTCTCCTCTATATCCGATCCGAGAACATGCTACAATCTGTGTTCGTTTTTTTAAACTCGCTGTGCTGCGAAGCACTGGCCTTGAGTTTAATCTGGCATTCAGGCTCTGCACTGTTATCATTTGGGTCTCATGGAAACTATCTTTTAGAGAATATTCAGAATTACACTGCCTTCCTTTCCTCATCTGGAAGTCAGTTTATGAATAATATCAGGAATGGTACCTTCTCCTTCTTTCAGAATGGGCTAATTACAACAGTTTTTGAGTATTTTGAGTATCCATGTGTAACCCATATATTGCTATTTCTAATTCTGCATAACGGGTCTCCTCTTCTCTCTAAGACTAGTCGATTGTTTGGAAAGCTTACCCAGCAATCTGTCCTGAAACAGCCTTGTGGCAGGTGGCAAGGTGTGTGGGAGGATATAGGCAGGTACCTGTCATGGGTGTCTCCCCCAATAGTTTTGAACTTCACTCCTGAACAAGTGCAAAATCCTAAAAACCTGATAGAATGTTTGAGAGTTGTATGCCCTGACCCTGACAATGCCGGAGAACGACAGCTTGCGGCATTGTGCTGGGTCCTGGCTTACTCCTACCAAACACTGTTTAACATCATCCAGCACCTTGAAGAGAGGGAGAAAGTCTCTGAATCTGATGACCAGATAACACATGCTGTGGCTGACCCAGAGGACCAACCGACTATGGTATCAGTCGTCCCCATAGTCAAGTCAAAACAATGGAAATGGAAGTCAGCTCGTTTAGTAAGGGAAGAAGCCTCTCCTAAGGAGGGAGAAGAGGAAGAGGCAGGCACCTCTAAAGCAGTGCCATCACGAAAACAGCAGGAAGACAAGATGGAAATCATAAAGGAATCAGAAACCACTTGATCCCTATCCCTGAGCGAGTTGCGAGAAATACGAAAGGATTATGGTCGACACCCAGGTGAACACATCCTCACTTGGCTGCTTCGATGCTGGGACACCGGGGCCAATAGCCAACAATTAGAAGGCAATGAAGCCAAGCAGTTGGGATCCCTTTCTAGAGAAATGGTAACTGATAAAGGAACTGGGAGAGGGACACGGGTTCTCAGCCTCTGGAGGCGACTCCTGGCAGCTGTGAAAGGTATCCCCATAAGGAAGACATTGTATATCAAGTAGGCAAGTGGGCCACTGTGGATAAAGGTCTCCAGCAACTGAGGGAATTAGCTGTGCTGGAGATGATTTATAGTGATTTGGACAATGCCCAGACACCTAAAGATCCTGATGAAGTCCAGTGCACAACATCCATGTGGCGTAAATTGGTGCGGAGTGCACCATCATCACATGCCACTACACTGGCAATATTTAATTGGGATGAGGGGATGGGACCAACAGTGTATAATCTGTCCTGCCAGCTTAAAAAATATGAAGACAATCTCTCTGCTCCACTACGGGCCTGTGTCTCAGCGGTGGAGAAACTGTCCAAAAGACTTGACCACCTTGTAGAACGAGCATATTCCCTCCCATCCAGACAGAGTGATATTTCAGCCACTAAGAATCAGTATTTTCCTGCTCGAGAGAGAGAGTACCCAAGATGCACACCACGTGGCACCTTGTGGTTTTATCTGCGTGACTATGGGGAAGATATGAGGAAATGGGATGGTGTACCTACTTCAACCCTAGCTGCTCGGGTACGTGAATTGAAAGGAAATACAGCAGCAAGAAGAGGGCCCCCTAAGAAAAACAGCGCTCCGGTTTCTGTTGGGCAGTTCTCCAGAGGCAGTAGAAGAGCTGATGTTATTCTTGACCCTGATGAAGGGACCTCTGCTTCTCATTTGCAAGAATTAAGTGGCAGACGCTCCAACCAGGACTAGAGGGGCCCTGCCTCTGGCCAGGTAGAGGAGAGGGATAACCGGATTTATTGGACTGTGTGGATCCGATGGCCTGGCACATTGGAACCACAAGAATACAAAGCTCTAGTGGACACTGGCGCACAATGCACTTTAATGCCATCAGGCTACCAAGGGACAGAACCCATCTGTATCTCTGGAGTGACAGGGGGATCCCAACAGCTAACTGTATTGGAAGCTGAAGTGAGTCTAACTGGGAATGAGTGGCAAAAGCATCCCATTGTGACTGGCCCAGAGGCTCCATGCATCCTTGGCATAGACTACCTCAAGAGAGGGTACTTCAAGGATCCAAAAGGGTACTGGTGGGCTTTTGGCATAGCTGCTTTGAGCACAGAGAAGATTAGGCATCTGTCTACCCTACCTGGCCTTTCAGAAGACCCCTCCGTTGTAGGATTGCTTAAGGTTGAAGAACAGCAGGTACCAATCGCTACCACAACGGTGCACCGACGGCAATACTGCACCAACCGAGACTCCCTAATTCCCATCCATGAGTTGATTCATCGGCTGGAGAGTCAAGGAGCGATCAGCAAGACTCGCTCACCTTTTAATAGTCCTATATGGCCAGTGCGAAAGTCTAATGGCGAGTGGAGGTGAACGGTGGACTATCGCGGCCTGAACGAAGTCACGCCACCTTTGAATGCTGCAGTGCCAGACATGCTAGAACTTCAGTACGAACTAGAGTCAAATTATTTCCCCTGATTCAATAATCTAATCCCTTTTGGTGTCCTCT